>NC_073384.1:6741514-6781514 GCF_028641065.1 Leucoraja erinaceus | reverse complement strand
ATCGTGTATCAAATCATCTCAAATCATACCCAATATCATTTTCAAATCATGCTCCAATATCATGTCTGAAATCATGTTTCTACCATGTCTCCAATCATGCCCTAATATCACAAATCATCTCAAATAATGTTTCATATCGTGTCTCAATATCATGTCTTAAATCATGTCAATATCATGCCTCATATCATGTATCAATGGTATTTCTCAAATCATCTTAATTTTATTCAACAGAATCATGCTTCCATATCACGCTCAAATGTTTTAAATCATACCTCAAATCACATTTCAAATCATGTTTCAAATCATGCCTCAAATCAGGTCCATAGATCATGTCTCAAATCCATCTTCTAGCCCAGCCCTCACACCCAGTGCTTTCAAAGATATGTCACCCCTGAACATATTCTGTGACCGACCACTCCTGGATTGAGAATGGAAAAGTTTGCACAAAAACTCTCTCCATCCAAGTCCATATCCTAAGTATGTCAGTAGAAAGGAACTGAATATGCTGGTTTAAACTGAAGATAGACTCAAAAAGCTGGAGTAGCTCAGCTGGACATGCAGCATCCCTGGAGAGAAGGAATGGGTGACATTTCAGGCCGAGTCTGAAGAAGGGTCTTGACTCGAAACGCCACCCATTCCTTCTCTCCAGAGATACTTCCTGTCCCGCTGAGTTACTCCAGCTTTTTTGTCGATCCTAAGTCATGTGGGTCCGAATGAAAGGTAACAACGCAATGCATTTTTTGGCATTAATTAATTAAATATTAAAAAGTGGCATGATATCACCCTTCCAAAAGCTATGCCATGCTTCAATTACAATATTTGCTTATTATTTGTGACGACAATTACAATCCTAAATAACAATGTCTTCACTTGCCACTCATTTGAGAGAATGGCGCTCGCCATGCTGAGAGAATGGAGCGGCTGGGCTTGTGCACTCTGGAGTTTAGAAGGATGAGAGGGAATCTTATTGAAACACATAAGATTATTAAGGGTTTGGACACGCAAGAGGCAGGAAACATGTTACCGATGTTGGGGGAGTCCAGAACCAGGGGCCACAGTTTACGAATAAGGGGTAGGCCTTTTAGAACGGAGACGAGGAAACACTTTTTCACACAGAGAGATGTGAGTCTGTGGAAAACTCTGCCTCAGAGGGCGGTGGAGGACCGGTTCTCTGGATACTTTCAAGAGAGACCTAGAAAGGGCTCTTAAAGATAGCGGAGTCAGGGGCTATGGGGAGAAGGCCGGAACGGGGTACTGATTGGGGATGATCAGCCATGATCACATTGAATGGCGGTGCTGGCTGGAATGGCCGAATGGCCTACTCCTGCACCTATTGTCTATTGTCTATTCGTTGTTGCATTCTGAGCTGCTCCATGCAAATGTAGACTCTTGTCATTCAATAAAGAGTGTTAGAAAGTACTATTTTATAATTCAATCGGTGGCTTAACCTGAAGAGGATCGTAACTAAGAGCTGGATCTTAATTATTAGTTTAGCAGCAGCACTACCAGAGAACCTTTGACAGAATAATATACTGCAGATGCCATAAGTATTTAAAAAAAATATTTAAAGTATGAAAAAAGCTCAACAGGTTTTGCAGCATATGAGGAGGTAGCCTTAATGGTCGATGACTTAGCATCAGATGAGATGTTGTCATCCTGACATGTTACTTCTGCTCTGGAAAGTGGCGTCTTGCCTGTTCAGTGGTTGGAATGTGCCCTGTTTTAATATGAGACCGTCCTTCGTTGGCCTTTACAATGAATGTGTCGCAGCTAAATTTTGAAAGAATTGATGTAATCCTCTTATAAGGTCAACTTCAATGGGAAATAACATTGAGAAGATTGACAGCAATGTCCTTAGACTAGACGCATTTGCCCTCCTCAAAGCTGAGTATAGTTAGAGACTTTCAAATAAAAATGTATAACAGTGAGAAAAAAAATCATGATTGCTAACTACATTTTGATTAGTACGGGTGTCAGGGGTTATAGGGAGAAGGCAGGAGAATGGGGTTGAGAGGGAAAGATAGATCAGCCATGATTGAATGGCAGAGTAGACCTGATGTTGAATTGCCTAATTCTACTCCCATAACATGAACATTTTCTAATAATCCCTTTTACACCTAATCTATATTACTAAATTCTGATCTTGACCACTTCCTGTTGTTCTGTATATTGAATTTAGAAAAACTGCTGCCACTTACGGCTGTGATTTTTGACCATCTTACTCAGACTCCCCCTCCGCTGCTCAGGACATGAGGATTTTTCCCATTGATGAAAAATAAAAGAGTTATTAGTGTTTAAAAAATGTTGAGATTCTCTCTCCTGAAGGCCACGCCCCTTCCGGAGGGACTAAAAATCCCGGAAGTGTTGAGTGCCTCAGTCAGTCTCTGCAAGATGGGGAAGCGAGAGGGTCATGTCTCTCTGTCTGAGCTGTGAAAAACACTGAAAACATGTCTACTAAACTGTGAGTGGTTTTACTGACATGTCAGTGCCTTTAATGTGGATTGAATATATCGTTTGGAAATGCTAAAGCTGTGTTGCCTTTGGTTTGGAAATGCTAATGCTGTGTTGCCTTTGGTTTGGAAATGCTGAAGCTGTGTTGCTTTGGTTTGGAAATGCTGAAGCTGTGTTGCCTAATTAAAGTTGCTTTGCCTAATTAAAGTTGCTTTGCCTAATTAAAGTTGCCCTGCCTAATTAAAGTTACCTTGCCTAATTAAAGTTGCCATGCCTAATTAAAGTTGCCCTGCCTAATTAAAGTTGCCCTGCCTTCTATATAATTAAAAGTCTAATCTTGACCACTTCCTGTTTGCGCTTTATATTGATTTTAGGGAAAATGCTACCACGTACGGCTGTGATTTTTGGCCATCTTACTCAGAGTCTCCCTCCGCTCATCAGTTGCCAAGGATTTTTCCCATCAATGAAAAATAAAAGAGTTATTAGTGTTTAAAAAATGTTGAGATTCTCTCTCCTGCCAATCACGCCATGAGGGCCATGCCCCATCTGGTGGGAGGGGGGAGGGACTATAGAACCCAGAAGTGTGGGCGTGGCTCAGTCTCTGCAAGATGAAGGAGGGAGAGGTCACGCCTCACTGTCTTTAGTGACCTTGCACCTTGTTTGAAATGGTATGAAACTGCACTTGAATTTGGTGGCCTTGCACCCTGCTTGAAGTGGTCAGTAACTGCACTTGAATTTGATGGGCTTGCACTCTGTTTGAAATGGAATTTCAAGGAATAGCCGTGAGTCAACTGCCAGCCCACCAGCCGTGAGTGAGTGAGCTGCCAGCATAACAGGCTTGAGTGGCTGAGCCGCCAGCCCAAGAATCCATTCGGCCCACAATGTCCATACTAGCCCTCTGGAAACCAGTCCCTTCAGCCCACAACACCCATACTAGCACTCCAGAAAGCCCCCCACCCCTCTGGCCACCAATATTGGAATTGGTGGAGAAGTGGAATATTGCATTGGGGGACCAGCCCTCCCGTGTGATGCTGGGACCCAACGGATCCCACTTAGTCTAATTTTTTCTATTTATAAGACTATTAATACTGCTTGCATGTATTTCAATGGTCAAAAGTACATGAGATAGATAATGTAATTGATTTTTAAAAATATTTTTATTGAGCAAGGTGTAAGTATTACATAAGTGAACAATTCTCAAGTTTGATGCACGCACCATCAATAACAGCATGGCACAAAAGACAAAGTTCTCTCAATTATTTTGAAAAGTTTTTGAACTTCAGTCTGTTGTTTCAATTTCAATTCAACTGTTGTTTCATTTGGAAAATTTACACCGCGAGTTGCTTTATCTTTAGTTTTTATGAATGAATGAAATTACCAGGACTGCTGTGATTAACTTTGCTACCGACACAAATCAGAAATGACCTCTTCCGTTCAGAAGCTCAGTCTCGAGAATATGGCTCGGCAGTTGTTTGTTTCAGTGCATAATTGCTACATATCCAAGTTAGGTTTAGTTATTTTTGTCAGCCTGACGGAAGAAATCTTATTAATGTGTCTGTAATCAACGGATATGCTTCAGAGCACAATATGACAAGTCTTGGCACATCCCTTTAGAAGGCACCGTGCTTTGAAATGGTCAATTGCATCTCTGAATAAACAATAAATACTGCACACATACATATATTTTCTATTCAATATCTTAAATATTAATGAAGAGGGGATGAGCAGTTTCCTATGTTGAGTCATGTATAATTGTCAAATATTCGCAAATCAGGTTCAGCACAGAGGAATGAATATGAAACTCATACCTATTTGTACCTAACAAATCGGTCTCACATTTAGTGAGGGACTTATACTGCAACAAATGTTGTTGTTACTTTTTGCAGCATAGGTCTTTGCAGCTATTAGAGATAAAATGGCCCAATCGACCAAATTGACCAAAAATTACCAAATTACCGAATTGGTAGTAAGGACGGCGATTTCAAGAGGACTAGAATACTACAACAAGGATGTAGTGCTGAGGTTCTATAAAGGGCCTGTCCCACTTACGCGACATTTTCGGTGACTGCCGGCACCTGTCATAGGTTGCCGAAAATCTTCAACTTGTTGAAAATCCAGCAGTGACCAGAAAGATGCTACGACTCTTTGGGTGGCTGGGAGACGACTCGCGACCATAGAGGTGACCCCTTGGCAACATGTCACGGGGTGAAGCCTGTATGGTCGTGAGTAGTCACCCAAAGAGTCGTACCGTGTTTTGGTTGCCGCTGGATTTTCAACATGTTGAAAGTTTTCGGTGACCGGCAACGTACTATGATGGGTGCCGGCAGTAGGTCAGGCCCTTAAGGTGCTGTTCAGGCCTCATTTCAAGCCTTGCGAGCAATTTTGGGCTTCATATCTGAGGAAGGATGTTTTAGACATGGAGAGGGTCCAGAGGAGGTTTACGAGAATGATCCCAGGAATGGGTGGGTTAATATATCATGAGTGTTTGATTGCACTGGAAATCTACTTGCTGGAGTTTCGAAGGATGAGGGGGGACCTCATTGGAACTTACCGAATAGTGAAAGGCTTGGATACAGTGGATAAGGAGAGGATGTTTCCACCAGTGGGAGAGTCTAGGACCAGAGGTCATAGCCCCAGAATTAAAGGTCGTTCCTTTAGGAAGGAGATGAGGAGGAATTTCTTTGGTCAAAGGTTAGTTAATCTGTGGAATTCATTGCCACAGATGGCCGTGGAGGCCAAGTCAATGGGTATACAGATACAGATAGATTTTTGATTAGTACGGGTGTCAGAGGAGACATGAGGAGACAGGAGAATGGGGTTAAGAGGGGAAGATAGATCAGTTATGATTGAATGTCAGAATAGACCTGATGGATTAAATGGCCTAATTCTGCTCCTATCATATGAATTTATGACCAATTTTATGCATATTTTAAATATTAGCTATAGTTTTGGGAATGTGCCGGCTTCCATTTAAGATGGAGATGAAAATGCATAGGGATTGTTTTCAACAAACAGCACAGAGAGAGTGACAGTGAGTAGACCACTAGTTTAAGGCAGGAGAACAAATAACTGGAACGTTATGGACTGCACAATTTGGAGGTCGTTTGACTGTCAGTCATAGCTAGTGCCAGATCAACAAGCCAATTCTAGAATCTTTTCATATCTCTAGTTTCCTTCTCCCCTGTAGAAGGGTCACCACCCATTCGTGGTTTTTTAGTTAAAAAAAAAATCTTAGCCGGCTTTACCTTGCGCTAAATGTTATTCCCTTGTCATGCATCTATACATTGTAAATGGCGGCATGGTAATCATATATTATCTTTCTGCTGACTGGATAGCACGCAACGAAAACTGTTCACTGTACCTTGGCACACGTGACAATGAACTAAACTGAACTGATAAACTAAACTGAGCCTCACTCCATGTAATTGAGTTGAGTTTAGTAGAGTTAGGTCATACTCTATTGAACTGTTGAGTCGAGTTGAGTCTACTCCTACTTTTCAAAGACTTTGGCCTTAGGAAACCTTGACTGCGTAAAAGCCCTGTCCCATGGTATGAGTTCATTCCAACAGCTCTCCCGAGTTTGCCCTGATTCGAACTCGGAGATTTACGGTAATGGCCGCTCGTCAGTACTCGGGGCTCTCGTGGACATTTTTCATCACGTTGAAAAATCTTCACGAGTCTTCCCGTGCTTACCTGCCGTAAGCGAGTCTTCCCGAGTACCTGCCGTTAGCGTTACGAGCCGCTAAGAGACGTCCCCGAGCTCCGACGTACCCGCTACGTTCATTCTCCGTGCTTACCACGAGTTTGATTTTTTTTAACTCGGGAGAGCTCTTGGAATGAACTCGTACAGTGGGACAGGGCTATTACTGCTCATTAAGTGACAGGAGCAGAATTAGGCCATTCAGCCCCATCAAGTCTACTCCGCCATTCAATCGTGGCTGATCTATCTCTCTCTCTCTCAACCCCATTCTCCTGCCTTCTCCCCATAACCCCTGACACCCGTACTTATCAAGAATATATCTCTCTCAGCCTTAAAAATATCCATTGACTTGGCCTCCACAGCCTTCTGTAGCAAATAATTCCACAGTTTCACCACCCGCTGACTAATGAAATTCCTCCTCATTTCCTTCCTAAAGGTACATTCTTTAATGGCGAGGCTATGGTCTCTGGTCCTATATTCTCCCAATAGTGGGAAACATCCTCTCCATATCCACTCTATCCAAGCCTTTCCGTTTAGAGATACAGCGCAGAAACAGGCCCTTCGGCCCACCGAGTCTGCGCTGACCAGCGATCCCCGCACATTAACACTATCCTACACACACCGGGGACAATTTACACATACACCAAGCCAATTAACCTACAAACCTGCACGTCTTTGGAGTGTGGGAGGAAACCGAAGATCCCGGAGAAAACCCACGCAGGTCATGGGGAGAACGTACAAACTCCGCACTGACAGCATCCGTAGTCGGGATCGAACCCGGGTCCCCGGCGCTGCAAGCGCTGTAAGGCAGCAACTCTACCGCTGCGCCACCGTGACCGCCCTAAATTGCAGGTGGTAGAATTTCTGAGAGGGCGGAGGAGATTTACAAGGGTAGATCTTGAAGAACACACCTTTTTAACGCTGAGATGGAATTTGCACATTCAACTGTGTGTCCTACTGCTTGTCTGCTTGAAGTGTGCGCCCTAATATCTACGGCGCCTTGGATCCATCATTATAATACGAAGATAGACACAAGATGCTGGAGTGACTCAACGGGTCAGGCAGCATCTCTGGATAGAAGGAATGGGTGACATTTCGGGTCGAGACCCTTCTTCAGGCTGAGAGTCGGGGAGAGGGAAACTAGTGGTATGAAAAGGCACAAGGAACAAATGAATGAAAGGACAAATCTAATAATTTAAATTTTAAATTTTAATTTTAATTTAAAATAATTTTAATATTTTAATATTTTAAATAATGTATGTCTATTGTCTATTTTTATTGATATGTTGTCTGTCTGTGTTTTTAATATTACTTGCACATTTGGAGTATGGGGAAACGTAATTTCAATCCTATGTGTAACTACTGTTGCATAATTGAATTGACAACAAAGTTTACTTTGACTTGACTTGACTAAGCCAGCCAAGATGATCAAGGTGGTGCCTGCAGATGTCATTATTGGCTGTGGAAGAGGTGATACCAAGTGGATACAAACTGTAGAACTAATCCGGATGACAGCGAAACTAGTGCGACGACTAGGATGGGAGGGGGATGGAGAGAGAGGGAAAGCAAGGGTTACTTGACCATATAACCATATAACAATTACAGCACGGAAACAGGCCATCTCGGCCCTACAAGTCCATGCCGAACAATTATTTTTTTTCCCCTTAGTCCCACCTGCCTGCACTCATACCATAACCCTCCATTCCCTTCTCATCCATATGCCTATCCAATTTATTTTTAAATGATACCAATGAAACCTGCCTCCACCACTTCCACTGGAAGCTCATTCCACACCGCCACCACTCTCTGCGTAAAGAAGTTCCCCCTCATATTACCCCTAAACTTCTGTCCCTTAATTCTGAAGTCATGTCCTCTTGTTTGAATCTTCCCTATTCTCAAAGGGAAAAGCTTGTCCACATCAACTCTGTCTATCCCTCTCATCATTTTAAAGACCTCTATCAGGTCCCCCCTTAACCTTCTGCGCTCCAGAGAATAAAGATCTAACTTATTCAACCTATCTCTGTAACTTAGTTGTTGAAACCCAGGCAACATTCTAGTAAATCTCCTCTGTACTCTCTCTATTTTGTTGACATCCTTCCTATAATTTGGCGACCAAAATTGTACACCATACTCCAGATTTGGTCTCACCAATGCCTTGTACAATTTTAACATTACATCCCAGCTTCTATACTCAATGCTCTGATTTATAAAGGCTAGCATACCAAAAGCTTTCTTTACCACCCTATCTATATGAGATTCCACCTTCAAGGAACTATGCACGGTTATACCCAGATCCCTCTGTTCAACTGTATTCTTCAATTCCCTACCATTTACCATGTACATCCTATTTTGATTTGTCCTGCCAAGGTGTAGCACCTCACATTTATCAGCATTTAAACTCCATTTGCCATCTTTCAGCCCATTTTTCCAAATGGCCTAAATCACTTGATATAAGGGAAATCAATATTCATACCGCTGGGTTGTAAACTGGCCAGGAAGGTCTTTCGTGAACATCACATTCAAAGATGGCATTGACAAAATGTGTAAGAAAGAACTGCAGATGCTGGTTTAAATCGAAGGTAGACACAAAATGCTGGAGTAACTCAGCGGGCGAGGCAGCATCTCTGGAGAGAAGGAATGGGCGACGTTTCAGGTCGAGACCCTTCTTCAGACTAATGCCAGGGGAGGGGGCAGGAGAAAGATAGAATGTAGTCGGACACAGTAAGACTAGTGGGAGAACTGGGAAGTGGATGGAGAGAGAAAGCAAGGGCTATCTGAAGTTAGAGAAGTCAATGTTCATACCGCTGGGGTGTAAACTACCCAAGCGAAATATGAGATGCTGTTCCTCCAATTTGCGCTGGGCCTCACTCTGACAGTGGTGGAGGCCCAGGACAGAAAGGTCAGTGTGGGAATGGGAGGGGGTTGAAGTGCTGGGCCACCGGGAGATCAGGTAGGTTAAGACGGACTGAGCGGAGGTGTTCACCGACCCTGTGCTTGGTCTCGCCGATGTAGAGAAGGTGACAAAACTGTCTGATGCGTAATAGGTTGGTAGGATGTGGGATCAAAATTGAGGTGCTGAAACTGACACAAGTTGCCTTGCTGCCTGTTTTGGTGAACTTGCAGCTCCCAGTAACTGCAGATACACGCACGTTGGAACAAGGTGTACGTGCTTCCGTGCCAACAACCTCCTACACGTCAACTAGAAAGATTGCGAATGTCACTGCTGGCTGTAGTTCCAATTGCCAATCTGGGAAAGAGGCATCCTTATTCTAAAATCTCATCTATATATGGTGATCAGAAAACAGATGTCTTGACTGTAACATTGGTCCGAACCATTGGTTGTTCCACCACTCATGTTAGAACAGTAACACATCCTCCATATGACAAATTTGAACAAGAAAGGCCCAACTTATGTTGTGGCCATCCACCCCATATTAACCTCCAACTATTCACACACCAGTATTGGGGTATTAATAAAAAACACACATGATGTGCTTCTTCTTCATCTTGTGTATGGTGTGCACAGCCTAAAGTTGTAGGTCAACTTGTTCCATTGGGAGTGCAGAGACGGTTCACCAGACTGATTCCTGGGATGTCAGGACTGTCTTATGAAGAAAGACTGGATAGACTTGGTTTATACTCTCTAGAATTTAGAAGATTGAGAGGGGATCTTATAGAAACTTACAAAATTCTTAAGGGGTTGGACAGGCTAGATGCAGGAAGATTGTTCCCGATGTTGGGGAAGTCCAGGACAAGGGGTCACAGCTTAAGGATAAGGGGGAAATCCTTTAAAACCGAGATGAGAAGAACTTTTTTCACACAGAGAGTGGTGAATCTCTGGAACTCTCTGCCACAGAGGGTAGTTGAGGCCAGTTCATTGGCTATATTTAAGAGGGAGTTAGATGTGGCCCTTGTGGCTAAGGGGATCAGGGGGTATGGAGAGAAGGCAGGTACGGGATACTGAGTTGGATGATCAGCCATGATCATATTGAATGGCGGTGCAGGCTCGAAGGGCCGAATGGCCTACTCCTGCACCTAATTTCTATGTTTCTATGTTTATGTTTTGATCTATTGATTGCATTAGTCGAAACAAGGTGGACCACATGAAGGTTGCAATCTCCCATCCCTTACTTTTAAATATCATACTAATATCATCCCCTTAAGGCGAAGGGGGAAGATTTAAGAGGAATTTGAGGGGTAACTTTTTCCACACAAAGGGTAGTTCTAGTTTAGTTCTAGTTTAATTTAGAGATACAGCGTGGAAACAGGCCCTTCGGCCCACTGAGTCCGCTCCAACCAGCGATCCCCGCACACTATCACTATCCTACACGCACTAGGGAGAAATTTACATTTACACCGAACCAATTAATCTACAAACCTGTACGTCTTTGGAGTGTGGGAGGAAACTGTGCAAACTCTGTACAGACAGCACCTGTAGTCAGGATCGAACCCGGGTCTCTGGTGCTATAAGGAAGTAGCTCTACTGCTAAGCCACTGTGTTTTCCCATGGGAGGTGGGTGTATGGGACGAGCTGCTGGAGGAGGTAGTTGAGGCTGGGACTATCACAACATTTAAAAAACATTTAGACAGGGACATAAATAAGACAAGTTTATAGGAATATAGGCCAAACACAGGCAGATCGGACCAGTGGAGATGGGACATGTTGGTCAGGTTGAAGAGCCTGTTTCCACGCTGTATGACTATGAGTCTATGACGTATAAAACATCTGAGAAGGGTGAAATCTTGAGTTGCACTGATGTAGAATATTTCTCCTCAGGCTGTTCTGCAACCAGCAGAACTCACATTGACATTTAACTCTAGAACATGATAATATTTATTCACACAATTGAGGTACAAATTGAATGGTAGTCCCAGATGTTGAATGTTATCAAACTATTTCTCGTCTGCAATGGGCAAGTCGATATTGCAGAGTGGCTACCAGGTGAGGACTAGCCTCCATGTTAGTGAGAAAAGTTGTACAGAGCCCTAGTGAGACCACACCTGGAGTATTGTGTGCAGTTTTGGTCCCACAATTTGAGGCAGGACATTCTTGCTATTGAGGGAGTGCAGCGTAGGTTTACAAGGTTAATTCACGGGATAGTGGGACTGTCATACGCTTAGAGAATGGAGTGGCTGGGCTTGTATACTCTGGAATTTAGAAGGATGAGGGGGGATCTTATTCAAACATATAAGATTATTAAGGGTTTGGACACGCAAGAGGCAGGAAACATGTTCCCGGTGTTGGGGGAGTCCAGAACCAGGGGCCACAGTTTAAGAACAAGGGGTAAGGCATTTAGAACGGAGTTGGGGAAACACTTTTTCACACAGACAGTTGTGAGTCTGTGGAATTCTCTACCTCAGAGGGCGGTGGAGGCTGGTTCTCTGGATACTTTCAAGAGAGCACGACGGGGCTCTTAAAGATAGCAGAGTCAGGGGATATGGGGAGAAGGCAGGAACGGGGTACCGATTGTGGATGTGCAGCCATGATTACATTAAATGGCGGTGCTGGCTTGAAGGGCCGAATGGCCTGCTCCTGCACCTATTGTCTATTGTCTGTTGTTTATTGACTAAAGAAATTCTTCCTCATCTCGTTCCTAAAGCAACGTCCTTTAATTGTGAGGCTGTGACCTGTGGTCCTAGACTCTCCCACTAGTGGAAACATCCTCTCCACATCCACTCTATCCAAGTTATGTGGGCGTGATCCTAGTTAGAGGTGGCTGGCACTTGCCTCTCTGAACAGCACTGCTGAATTTTAGCTGTGAGTTTTAACCTCAGTGTATTTAGTGGCCGAAAGTAAATGTTGAACTGGAGTCAAGGGTTGTCCACGGACACTGGAATAATATTGTCAAACCCATTCATTAATATCAACATTATAGTTTGAAAAGTTCAACAGTCTGGGCGGTCACGGTGGCGCAGCGGTAGAGTTGCTGCCTTTACAGTTCTCACCGCGCTGGAGACCCGGGTTCGATCCTGACTACGGGTGCTGTCTGTACGGAGTTTGTACGTTCTCCCCGTGACCTGCGTGGGTTTTCTCTGAGATCTTCGGTTTCCTCCCACACTCCAAAGACGTACAGGTTTGTAGGTTAATTGGCTTGATATAAAATGGAAATTGTTCCTGGTGTGTATAGGGGTAGCGTTAGTGTGCGGGGATCGCCAGTCGGCGCGGACTCGTTGGGCCGAAGGGCCTGTTTCCGTGCTGTGTCTATAAACAAACGTAAACTAAACTGAAACCACATCAGTGAGTTCATCAGTAATCTTCTGGTGGCCCAGAGGTGCAGCTGGTAGAGCTGCTGCCTCACATGACCGAGACCCGGATATGATGCTAACTTTGGATGCTGTCTGTGTGGAGTTTGCATGTACTCCCTGTGGCTGCATGGGTTTCCTCCAGTTTCCTCCCACATCCCAAAGAGGCAGGTACTATCACAACGTGTAAACAATGGCGATTGAATGGGGCAGTAGACACGATGGGCCGAATGGCCTGATTCTGTTCCGGGAGCAGATTTATTCTTCCCTCTGAACCCCATTCTCCTGCGATCTCTCCATAACCCCTGAATCTCTTACTGATCAAGAATCTATCAGTCTTGATTGTTGCTCTGCATGGTTGCAGCTCAGAATGTGATTAGCGTAATGACTGATTCCACTGCAATCACTTGCACATGAGGTGTATAATGTCGTGAGAATGGATAGGGTCTTTAACCCGAGGGGAACCAAGGTCTAGATGTGTAGGAAAGAACTGCAGATGCTGGTTAAAATCGAAACGTAGACACGAAATCCTGGAGTAACTCAGCGGGACAGGCAGCATCTCTGGAGAGAAGGAATGGGTGACGTTTCGGGTCGAGACCCTTCTTCATACTGACCAAGGGGCTCGACCCAAATCGTCACCCATTCCTTCTCTCTAGAGATGCTGCCTCACCCGCTGAGTTACTCCAGGATTTTGTGTCTACCAAGAACTAGAGGTCACAGTTGAAGAATAAGGGATAAGCCATTTAGAACGGAGACGAGGAAACACTTTTTCTCACAGAGAGTTGTGAGTCTGTGGAATTCACTGCCTCAGAGGGTGGTGGAGGCAGGCTCTCTGGATGCTTTCAAGAGAGAGCTAGATGGGGCTCTTAAAAATAGTGGAGTCAGGGGAGAAGACAGGAACAGGGTACTGATTGGGGATGATCACATTGAATGGCGTTGCTGGCTCGAAGGGCCGAATGGCCTACTCCTGCACCTATTGTCTATTGACATAGGTTTAAATTGATGGGGGTGAAGGGGGGTGGGGAGAGGGGAGGAACTTAATAGGAACCTGAGGGGCAATCTTTTTCACACAAAGGGTGGTGGGTGTATGGAATGAGCTGAGGAGGCAGTTGAGGAAGGTACAGTTACAACATTTAAAAATCATTTGGACAGGTGCATGGATAGGATAGGTTTAGAAGAATATGGGCCATGAGGCAGGTGAGACTATTGTAGATGGGGCATATTGGTCAGGATGGCCAAGTTGGGCCGAAGGCTCCGTTTCCACGCTGTATAACACTTTGTACTGATGTGTACATTAGGAACCGAAGAGAGACACAAAAAGCTGGAGTAACTCAGCGGGACAGACAGCATCTCTGGAGAGAAGGAACGGTTGTGACATCCTTGAAAGGTGTAACATCTTGTGGTGAAATTCACTTGATCATTTTGATTCCAATAATATAATTGTCTTTAGAAAGCAGTCAACAAAGCTCACAAAGCTACAGTCTATATTTTAATCTTGCAATATTTTAATTGTGAAAAAAATACTTTATTCTAATCAGTGTGTGTGTGCGTTATTTGTTATTATGTAATATAACTGGGCATTTGATGTTAACAAAAATCCTGTTGATCCCAAGGCTCTGGAAAATAATTACATATACATATGGTAAGAATATTTTAATACAGCCTTGAAAGCCACAATGCACATGGTTGAATCTCTAGAAATGCATTATATATTCACACTTATAAATCCCTGACCTAATTATGAATTCATAATCATATCCTATGTTGCAGCAATAGCAACAACCTGCTTTTATGTAATATCTTTAATGAAGTAAAATACCCTGAGGTTGTCCACAGCAGTAATTATAAAACAAAATCTAATGTTAAACCCCATAAGAATTTGAGATGAAGCTCATTCAATTAGTTCAGAGATACTGCGCGGGAACAGGCCCTTCGGCCCATCGAATGCGTGCCGACCAGCGATCACCCCATACACTCGCGTTATCCTACACATACTTGGGACAATATACAATTCTTACCGAAGCCAAATTAACCTACAAACCTGTATGTAGACAAAAGTGCTGGAGAAACTCAGCGGGTGCAGCAGCATTTATGGAGCGAAGGAAATAGGCAACGTTTCGGGCCGAAACCCTTTTTTCTTGGATGATCAGCCATGATGATCATGATTTTGGTTGATCAGCCATTCGGACATCGAGCCAGCACCACCATTCAACATGGCCAGCCATGATCATATTGAATGGCGGTGCTGGCTCGAAGGCTGAATGGCCTACTCCTGCACCTATTATCTATGTATCTATTTCCAAAGTCTTCTTATTTTTTAATCTCAAGAATGGGGCACAGAACCCAGAATTGGGCACAGTAATCTATCAGGGAAAAGAATAAGTGCTCGATGTATTTTTTATCATGACTCCCTGTAATCGCCGTTTTCAGATGTATTTATGAAGCTATGGATCATAGCTGGGTTGTTAATTGATTTACTCACCTGCCCACCCACTTTGAAGATGACCTGCACAAGCATATCCTATCTCCTTGCATCCTCACCCCTTTCAAAGTGCCTTGTTTTGCATTGGATATCTTTATATTTCTTTCTGTCGGAATGTGTTAACTCACATTTTGCTGCTTTGGATTTCAACTGCCATCTGTCCACCCACAGCCCAACCTGTCTGCGCCTCCTGATTGGAATTTATTGCCAGTCTCTCTCTCTCTCTCTCTCTCGCTGTTTACTATCTTGCCAAGTATTCCGTCATGTGGAAATGTTTAAAGCATGTCCCTCGAATCCCCATCTCTGAGGGAGATATCAGAAGGAGCAGTGGTCTCCGACTCAACCCTGCCCATAATGTCTACACACCACACAATCTTTTAGTTTAGGTTAGGTTAGAGATACAGCACCAAAAACAGGCCCTTCGGCCCATCGAGTCCGCACCGACTAGCACATTAACACTACCCCTACACTTGGGGCAATTTTACATTGATACCAAAGCCTTAGCCTACAAACCTGCACGTCTTTGGAATGTGGGCGGAAACCGAAGATCTCGGAGAAAACCCACGCAGGTCACGGGGAGAACGTGCAAACTCCGTACAGACAGCACCGGCAGTCAGAATCGAACCTGGGACCCGGGTCTCTGGTGCTGTTAGGCAGCAACACTACCACTGCGCCACTGTGCCGCTGTCTTTTAAATGTTATGATAGTGCCTGCCTCAACTACCTCCTCCGACAGCTCGTTCCATCTACCCACCTTTTCCATTTACACCGCTGTGTAAAAAGGTCGCCCCTCGGGTCACTATTAAATCTTTGCCCCCCTCACTTTAAACCTATGTCCTCTGGTTCTCGATTCCCCTACTCTGGGCAAAAGACTCTGTGTATCTATCCAATCTATTCCTCGCATAATCATGATCATATCAACACCTCATATGTTCCCAAACAGGTTATTCTCATTATTCTGAACCCCATTGAGTACATGATTTAAAAAATAAAATACACAACCTATCTTAATTGAGCAGTCCCTCTCGATCTTGGGATTAATCAAGTGAATCTCCTCTGCACCTGGAACCCGGAATCTATGGCTGTCCACATTTCCCTGGAGTACATTCCATGGCCCTCCAGTAAAGCATCTTGAACTCTGCACCTGCGTCTGACCTCCACACTAATTCATAAAATAGACAATAGACAATAGGTGCAGGAGTAGGCCATTCAGCCCTTCGAGCCAGCACTGTCATTCAATTTGATCATGGCTGATCATCCCCAATCAGTACCTCGTTCCTGCCTTCTCCCCATATCCTCTGACTCCGCTATTCTTAAGGGCCCTATCTAGGACCGAATTACCTATCTAGGTCTCTCTTGAAAGCATCCAGAGAACCGGCCTCCACCGCCCTCTGAGGCAGAGAATTCCACAGACTCACCACTCTCTGTGAGAAAAAGTGTTTCCTCGTCTCCGTTCTAAATGGCTTACTCCTTATTCTTAAACTGTGGCCCCTGGTTCTGGACTCCCCCAATATCGGGAACATGTTTCCTGCCTCTAGTGTGTTCCCATAGCCTGATCCTAATTCCCCAAATGGAAAGGGTACAGGGAAGATTTACGAGGATGCTGCCTGGACTAGAGGGTCTGAGCCATAGGGAGAGGTTGAGTAGGCTGGGACTCTATTCCTTGGAGCGCAGATAAATGAGGGGTGATCTTATATAGGGGTATAAAATCATGAGAGGAATAGATCAGATAGTTGGACATAGGAGAATCGAGGAGCAGAGGACATAGGTTTAAGGTGAAGGGGAAACAATTCAACAGGAATCTGAGGGGTAACTTTTTCACACAAGGAGGTGGTGGGTGCATGGAACAAGCTGCTCGAGGAGGTAGTTGGGGCAGGGACTATCCCAACGTTTAAGAAATAGTTTGACAGATACATGGATCGGACAGGTTTGGAGTGATATGGATCAAACGTAGGCAGGTGGGACTAGTGTAGCTGGGACATGTTGGCTGGTGTGGCCAAGTTGGACTGAAGGGCCTGTTTCCACGCTGCATCACTCTATGACTCTATATAACATGCAACATCAAGAATAAGTTCAATGTTGCATAAGTCATTGTTCTTGGCCTTGGTAAATCAAGGTTGGCTCTGGAAACAGCAGGTGCATTAGAGTCAAACATGTCAAGCTTTTATTCATTGCTACAAATTGTGAATTATAATTGTGGACATATTAAAATTGATGCCATTTATAATTGTACATGTAAGAATCATTGATAGGGTTGGAAGGCAGAACCTCTTTCCCAAGGGTGGAGACGTCGAAGACTAGAGGGCATGGCTTGAAGCTGAGGGGGGGACAAAGTTTAAAGGAGATGTGCGGGGTAGGTTTTTGGTGGGTGCCTGAAACATGCTGCCAGGGGTGAATGAAAATGCGACTGATTTGCTGATCGGGGGCAGTCCCCCCTCCGCCACGGGTACCATGTAATCCCCGTGCTACCTGCTCCATGGTCGGATAGTCGGCGACTAAAACGTCTCCCCCACCTGGTTTGCCAGGTGAGGAGGGGGCTGTGGACCCCCAGCAGGACCAAACACAAGAGGGCGGATGAGCTCCTAGCGAGCCAACGGCCATCCACACTTCAGTAGAAGTTGCGATCACTGTCATACACGGCATCGTAAGGCACCGTGCCTGTTGATGTTTTCAACAATGATGATAATAATATAATAATAATAATAATAATAATAATAATATAGTTTATTGTCATTGCATATAAGTGCAACCAGATTTGGGTTTGCAGCTTCCATCCATAGAAACATAGAAAATAGGTGCAGGAGCAGGCCATTTGGCCCTTCGAGCCTGCACCGCCATTCAATATGAACATGGCTGATCATCCAATTCAGTATCCCATCCCTACCTTCTCTCCATACCCCCTGATCCCTTTAACCACAAGGGCCACATCTAACTTCCTCTTAAATATAGCCGATGAACTGGCCTCAACTACCTTCTGTGGCAGAGAATTCCACAGATTCACCACTCTCTGTGTACAAAATGATTTTCTCGTCTCGGTCCTAAAAGACTTCCCTCTTATCCTTAAACTGTGACCCCTTGTTCTGGACTTCCCCAACATCGGGAATAATCTCCCTGCATCTAGCCTGTCCAACCCCTTAAGAATTTTGTAAGTTTCTATAAGATCCCCCCATCAATCTTCTAAATTCTAGCGAGTACAAGCCGAGTCTATCCAGTCTTTCTTCATATGAAAGTCCTGCCATCCCAGGAATCAGTCTGGTGAACCTTCTCTGTACTCCCTCTATGGCAAGAATGTCTTTCCGACATTCCGACATCATAACTTAAGTAACTACTAAAATTTAGGTTTAGATACCCCGAGAACATGGTTTGTACAAAGAACATTACAACAGTAAAACAGTCAAAACAGACTAAAGTGCATATGTCTCTGTGCGACGTGACCATCCGAGGGAGACAGTCTGTGGGGGTGGGGGGAGCTCAGCACCGTCGGTTCAGAGCAGCTATAGCCCTGGGGAAAAAGCTGATGATATGCAGACCATAGAAGGATATGGACCATATGCAGGCAGCTGAGATTAGTTTTACTTGAAACCATGTTCAGGACAGACATTATTGCCTGTCCCTGTGCTGTACTGTTCTTCTATTAATCTTCCACGTTCTAAATACATTTCAAGATATAAAAGTAAGCAAATGTTGTACTTGTGCAGGAAGGAACTGCAGATGCTGGTTCATAGTGAAAATAGGCACAAAGTGCTGGAGTCACTCAGCGGGTCAGGCAACATCGCTGCATCTCCAGAGATGCTGCCTGACCCACTGAGTTATTCCAGAGGGTCACATTGTGACCATCTTAAGGGCCTGTCCCACTTGGGCGATTTTTTTAGGCGACTACAGGCGACTAGGCTGTTGCCGGGGTGTCGCCCATACGGTCGTGAGTCGTCTCCTCAGTCGCCCAAAGAGTCGTAGCGGCTTTCTGGTCGCCGCTGGATTTTTAACGTGTTGAAAAATGTTCGGCGATGGTGGGTTTGCCGCCAATGAGCGTAGCTTGACTTCTCCTGGCGTAGGCGCTGTCGTGGTTGTCGCCGGGTTAACGTAGGTTGTCGCTGGTGCTGGCTTTGTTTTTAAAGTAATGATTCTGTTTCAAAATGTATGTCTAAGGGGGGTCCAGTCACCAGTTTTACGCCTAAAAATAGCCTAAGTGGGACAGGCCCTTTAGACATTTTATTTGGTTTAGGTTTCCAATTTCATAGCATATTACAGAAGCCAATTAACATACAAGCTCACGCATCTTTGAGGAAATCGGAGCAACTGGAGGAAATCCACACGGTCACAGGGGGAACATGCAAACTCCACACAGAAAGCACCCGAGGTCAGGATCATACCCGAGATAGTTCGCAGTAGACACTGGCGTTCACCAACAGGAAACGCCTGCTTCATCCACCCAAAAACTTTGCTTCTCCTAATCCTAGTGAATTTGCAAAGATAGACACAAAAATGCTGGAGTAACTCAGCGGGACAGGCAGCATCTCTGGAGAGAAGGAATGGGTGACGTTTTGGGTCAGAAGAATATGAAGAAGGGTCTCAACCCAGAAGAGTTGGGAAGAATCTGTCCCTGAATCTGGAGGTGTGCGTTTTCACATTTCTGTACATCTTGCCAGATGGGGGAGGGGAGAAGAGGGAGTGACTGGGGGTGAGACTGGTCCTTGATGATGCTGCTGGCCTTGCCGAGGCAGCGTGAATTGTAGGCTCTGACAGATCTGAAGAAGGGTCTCGACCTGAAAAGTCACCCATTCCTACTCTCCAGAGATGCTGCCTATTGTCCCGCTGAGTTACTCCAGCATTTTGCGCCTATTTTTGGTGTAAACCAGCATCTGCAGTTCCTTCCCGCACATTCTCGTGAATCTCCTTTGGCTGAACACCATCGAAGTTCAAACCAGGATCCTTCGTACAATGTTGTAGATCTGGAATTAGGAAAATAGTGAAGATGTTGTATATTCATGTAAATTTCCTGAAGGCATGTTGAAACTAGACTATGCAGGAAAAAGTAGTGCTTAAAAAACATGATATCCTTTACCAAAGGAGGAACTATTACAGTTTCAAAGTCATAAGATTTATTTCCCCTCGGATTCAAAGCATATGCTTGTGATTTAAGTTTGGATTTTCGCTAATAATGTTCTGTCCCTGAAGAAACATGTCAATTGTGAGTCATGCTGGTTTTATCCACAACTTCCAGGCCAGCAGCTTGGCTAAACATGAGTATGTGAGACTGTGGCGCAGCGGGTGGAGCTGCTGCCTCACAGCGCCTGAGACCTGGGTTCGATCCTGACCTTGGGTGTTGTCTGTGTGGGGTTTGCATGTTCCCCCTGATCTTATTGAAACATATAAGATTATTAAAGGTTTGGACGCACTAGAGGCACTTTCCTTCAGCAGTTGTACAGGGCCCTAGTGAGACCACACCTGGAGTATTGTGTGCAGTATTGGTCCCCTAATTTGAGGAAGGACATTCTTGCTATTGAGGGAGTGCAGCTTAGGTTTACAAGGTCAATTCCCAGGATGGCGGGACTGTCATAAGCTGAGAGAATGGAGCAGCTGGGCTTGTACACTCTGGAGTTTAGGATGAGAGAGACTCTCATTGAAACATGGTTGTTAAGGGCTTGGATACGCTAGAGGCAGGAAACATGTTCCCGATGTTGGGGGAGTCCAGAACCAGGGGCCACAGTTAAAGAATAAGGGGTAAACCATTTAGAACGGAGATGAGGAAACTTTTTCACACAGCGAGTTGTGAGTCTGTGGAATTCTCTGCCTCAGAGGGCGGTGGAGGCCGGTTCTCTGGATACTTTCAAGGGAGAGCTAGATAGGGCTCTTAAAGATAGTGGAGTCAGTGGATATGGGGGAGAAGGCAGGGACGGGGTACTGATTGGGGATGATCAGCCATGATCACAGTGAATGGCGGTGCTGGCTCGAAGGGCCGAATGGCCTACTCCTGCACCTATGTGAAAAAGATACATCTTCTCGATGCGCTGGGACACGTCCTCAGTGATGTGATCTGGGTGTCAGTCATCGGGTGTTTCGGGTCTCACAACATCAGACACCCTCGCCCAGGCGACCCAGCCGGGGTTGATCAGGCCCCGACTTGTGTCCCAGCAGCAACTGCCCACGGATCAGCCATCTTAGTAACCACTCTGCAGGGGTTGGGAGACTCTAGTGCGTGGAGGGACTGGGCTCCGTGGGGTGAGTCCTGGCCGGGCTCTTCCTGCGTCTCACCTGGTTTATGGCCTGTGCGCTGCACCTCTTTCTCCTTCACCGTGCATTTCATTCTCGCCTGAACTATTGTTTATTGTCTATCCAGGTGGGTTTCCTCCGGTTTCCTCCCACACTCCAAAGCCGTGCATGTTTGCAGGTTAGTTGGCCCTCTGTGAATTGCCCCTCGTGTACAGGGAGTGAGATAACATGGAACTAATGTGAATGGGTGATCGGTGGTCTCAGCTGATCATTTCATGGTTATTACGAGCCCCACCACCATATGTTCTGCCTTTGTCATCAATACTGTCCTGGATCATATAGAGGATAGAACATAGAAGAGTCCAACACTGGAACAGGCCTTTCGGCCCACAGGGCCCCGGAGGTCACATCCTCAGAATTAAAGGACGTTCTTTTAGGAAGGAGATGAGGAGGAATTTCTTTAGTCAGAGGGTGGTGAATCTGTGGGATTCCTTGCCACAGAAGGCTGTGGAGGCCAAGTCAGTAGATATTTTTAAGGGAGAGATAGATAGATTCTTGATTAGTGCGGGTGTCAGGGGTTATGGGGAGAAGGCAGGAGAATGAGGTTAGGAGGGAGAGATAGATCATCCATGATTGAATGGTGGAGTAGACCTGATGGGATGAGTGGCCTAATTCTAATCATAGAAACATAGAAATTAGGTGCAGGAGTAGGCCATTCGGCCCTTCGAGCCTGCACCGCCATTCAATATGATCATGGCTGATCATCCAACTCAGTATCCCGTACCTGCCTTCTCTCCATAACCCCCGATCCCCTTAGCCACAAGGGCCACATCTAACTCCATCTTAAATATAGCCAATGAACTGGCCTCAATTACCCTCTGTGGATGAGAGTTCCAGAGATTCACCACTCTCTTTGTGAAAAAAGTTCTTCTCATCTTCGGTTTTAAAGGATTTCCCCCTTATCCTTAAGCTGTGACCCCTTGTCCTGGACTTCCCCAACATCGGGAACAATCTTCCTGCATCTAGCCTGTCCAACCCCTTAAGAAGAATCCTATCCCTTATGTCCTTAATATCCATACCAAGTGAACGTTGATGCCAAGTTAAATTACTCTCCTCTGCATGCACATGGTCCATATTCCTCCATTCCCTGCAAAACCATGTGCCCATCCAAAAGCCTCCTAAACACCACTTTCACATCCGCCTCCACCACCACCATTCCTGGCAGCAAATCCCAGGCACTCACCACCCTCTGTCTAAAACAAAATCTGCTGACAGGTTTTCTATAAACTGTGCCCTTTTCACCTTAAAGCTGTGCCCTCTCATGCCTGGCTACTCTCTAAGCCACTCATGATTTTAAATCCATCTTCAGCTCACCCCTCAGTCTCTGTAGCTCCAGAGAAAATAATCCAAGTTTGTCCAACCCCTCCCTCACAGCTAAGTGATGAGAGGGTTCAGGAATTATTATAACGGTGGCTCAGCGGTAGAGTCGCTGCCTCACGGCGCCAGAGACCCTAGTTCGAGCCTGACTACGGGCACTGCCTGTACGGAGTTTGTACGTTCTCCCCGCGACCTGTGTGGGTTTTCTCCGAGATCTTCCGTTTCCTCCCACGCTCTAAAGACGTACAGGTTTGAGTGTTAATTGGCTTGGTAAAAAATGGTAAATTGTCCCGTAGAACCTAGAAAATAGCTGAAGGAGGAGGCCATTCGGCCCTTCGAGCCTGCACCGCAATTCAATATGATCATGGCTGATCATCCAACTCAGTATCCTGTACCTGCCTTCTCTCCTTACCCCCTGATCCCTTTAGCCACAAGGGCCACGTCTAACTCCCTCTTAAAAATAGCCAATGAACTGTGGCCTCAACCACCTTCTGTGGCAGAGAGTTCCAGAGATTCACCGCTCTCTGTGTGAAAAATGTTTTTCTCATCTCGTTCCTAAAAGATTTCCCCTTTATCCTTAAACTGTGACCCCTTTGTTCTGGACTTCCTCAACATCGGGAACAATCTTCCTGCATCTAGCCTGTCCAACCCCTTAAGAATTTTGTAAGTTTCTATAAGATCCCCCATCAACCTCCTAAATTCTAGAGAGTACAAGCCGAGTCTATCCAGTCTTTCTTCATATGAAAGTCCTGACATCCCAGGAATCAGTCTGGTGAACCTTCTCTGTACTCCCTCTGTGGCAATAATGTCCTTCCTCAGATTTGGAGACCAAAACTGCACGCAATACTCCAGGTGTGGTCTCACCAAGACCCTGTACAACTGATTGTGATCATGGCTGATCGTCCCCAATCAAAAACCCTTCTCCCCATATCCCTTGATTCCACTAGCCCCTAGAGCCCCCGAGCCTAAATGGGGGCACTGTTAATGTGTGGGGATCGCCGGTCGGTGCAGACCCGGTGGGCCGAAGGGCCTGTTGCCACTTTGTATCTCTAAACTAAATCTCTAAACTAAACTAAACTAAACTAAATTGCATCATTTGAGCATTAACAATGTGACCTATGAGTGAATTTGTTGGAATTTCATCCATTTATATTTAACTCTACAAAAATCAAATCAAATCCTCAAGTTGCAAATTAAAAATACAACCTCCAGCTGATGCCGGATTTAAAGTTGAAACATTGTAACATTGTAAAATGCTTGGCAAACCAACTAACTCCTTATTGCATATTTCAAATTGATTGATAGAGGGGTTTTATTTATTTGGAAGTGGACGTATATCACAGAAATAAATTTTTCACCACACTAATAAATCAGACTTTGTCTGTATTTCATTCAAAATGATTTTGTTTTAATTGAAAACTGCTTAAATTTGAATTTTCCATATTAGATGTAAGGTTCATTGAAGGTTCTTTCAGTTTGATTTCGGCCTGGTGTTTTGGTCAACTTCCCAAAGAATCAATTGATTTAGTTTAGATTAGAGATACAGCACGGAAACAGGCCCTTCGGCCCGCCGAGTCCGCGCCGACCAGCGATCCCCGCACGTTGACACAATCCTACACACACTAGGGACAATTCACATTTATACCAAGCCAATTAACCTACAAACCTGTACGTCTTTGGAGTGTGGGAGGAAACCGGAGCACCCGGAGAAAACTCACGCAGGTCAGGGGGAGAACGTGCAAACTCTGTACAAACAGCACCCGTGGTCGGGATCGAACCCGGGTCTCTAGCACTGTAACACAGCAACTCTACTGTGCTGCCTCAGTATTGTCACGTGTACCGAGGTACAGTGAAAAGCTTTTCTTTGCGAGCTATCCAGTCAACGAAAAGACGATAGATGATTGGGGATGATCAGCCATGATCACATTGAATGGCGGTGCTGGCTTTTGAAGGTCCGTATGGCCTACTCCTGCACCTATTGTCTATGGTCTATTGATACAAGAATACATTCAGTGGTTAGAGCATTCATTACGTTCCCAACATTTGCAGTGAGTTACAACTCCTGAACAACTGGATGAGTCATGATTCAGACATTGTTATCTACTGTGTGGAGTTTGCACGTTCTCACTGTAACCGTGTGGGTTTCCTCCGGGTGGGTGCTCCGGTTTCCTCTCACATCCCGAAGTCGAGCAGGTTTGTAGATTAATTTCCCCAGCAACTTCCCCCCCCATCGCGTGTAGGAAGTGAATGTGAAAATGGGACAATGTAGGACTCGGTGGACAGAAGAGCCTGTTTCCATCGGTATCTCTAACCTAAACTAGAGAGTATAGATTAGAGATTAAAGATTTAAAAGGGCAAGTTCTTAATGCAGAGATGGGCTTGTATATGGGCTAGCTGCTAGAGGAAGTGGTGGACTCGGTGGGCCGAAGGGTCTGTTTCCATGCTGTATCGCTAAACCAAACTAAACTATTTTATTGTTTCGAAGATAGACACAAAATGCTGGAGTAACTCAGCGGGACAGGCAGCAGCATCTCTGGAGAGAAGGAATGGGTGACGTTTCATGTCAAGACCCTTCTTCTGACTTTTGTGAAATTTATTGTCCATGTAAAGAAAGACTTTCACATCCCATTCTAATAAACTAAACTAAACTAAACTAAAATAACTCTGGTTGGGTTTAAAATGGGTTCATTGGGTCTTGTTACTATTGTGAACATATCAAAGTACAGAGCTGACTGATGATGTGACTGACTCTTCAGGTATGATTGGAAAAGTTCCCCTCATTAATATCTTTGCTAAAAAAGGATTCAAGGTTAATTCATTATGTAGAAACAGGGAACTGCAGGTGCTGGTTTACACAAAAGGACACAAAGCTAGTGTAAGTTCAAGTTCATAAGGGATAGGAGCAGAATTAGGCCATTCGGCCCATCGTCTACTCCGCCATTCAATCATGGCTGATCCATCTTTCCCTCCTAACCCCATTCTCTTGCCTTCTCCCCATAACCCCTGACACCCGTACTATCTATCTCTGCCTAACCCCATTGTCTGTGGCAATGAATTCTACAGATTCACCACCCTCTGACTAAAGAAATTCCTCCTCATCTCCGGCCTAAAGTACGTCCTTTAATTCTGAGGCTATGGCCTCTGGTCCGAGGCTCTCCCACTAGTGCAAACATCCGCTATCCTCATTCACTCTATCCAGGCTCTAGACTGTAACTAATGACTGTGTCAGTATGGGACTGGTGTGGACCTGGAACACACTGTGTGGTGGTGGAGTCAATGGAAGGGAGGATGGTTTGCGTGATGGTTTGGGCTGTGACCACAACTCTGGGCCTATACTCGCTGGAGTTTAGAAGGGTGAGGGGGGACCACATTATAACTTTCCGAATAGTGAAAGGCCCGGATAGAGTGGATCTGAAGGCTGACGCAATAGTTTAGAGGCTGTTTAAGAACGTTATAGATAGGCACATGGAAGTGCAGGGAATAGAGGGATATGGATCACGTGCAGGCAGATGAGATCAACTTAACTTGGCATCATGTTCGGCACGAACATTGTTCCTGTGCTGTACTGTTCTATGTTCAATGGTTAACATTGCTTGTTGCGGCAAATTGATGGAGCCTATTCTTGTCCAGTTGAATGACAAACTGAGAGAGTTTAGAAACATAAAAACATAGAAAAACAGGTGCAGGATTAGGCCATTCGGCCCTTCGAGCCAGCACCGCCATTCAATGACGGGAGAAGACAAATAAAGGATCTAATCTAATCTAATCTAATCGAGGACCAGAGGACATAGGTTCAAGGTGAAGAGGTAAAGATTTAATAGGAATCCGAGGGGTAACTTTTTCACACAAGGGGTGGTGGATGTATGGAACAAGCTGCCAGAGGAGGCAGTTGAGGCTGGGACTATCACAATGTTTAAGAAGCAGCTAGACAGGTACATGGATAGGACAGGTTTGGTGGGATATGGACCAAACGCAAGCAGGTGGGACCAGTGTGGATGGGACATGTTGGTCGGTGATTTTTCCCCACATCCCTTGATTCCTTTAGCCCCAATAGCTAAATCTAACACTCTCTTGAAAACAAGAGTGTCTTTGGAACACTTCATTCAGTTTTTCAATACACTTATGAAGAATATTGAATAATTGAAACGTTGAGTTTTATTAAGTTGGCCTTCATAACAAGAGGACTTGAGTATAGGAACAATGAGGTCCTTCTGCAGTTGTACAGAGCCCTTGTGAGACCACACCTGGAGTATTGTGTGCAGTTTTGGTCCCCTAATTTGTGGAAGGACATTATTTCTATTGAGGGAGTGCAGCGCAGGTTTACAAGGTTAATTCCCGGGATGGCGGGACTGTCATTTGCTGAGAGAATGGAGCGGCTGGGCTTGTACACTCTGGAATTTAGTAGGATGAGAGGGTATCTTATTGAAACATATAAGATTATTAAGGGTTTGGACATGCTAGAGGCAGGAAACATGTTCCCGATGTTTGTGGAGTCCAGAATCAGGGGCCACACAGTTTAATAAAGGGTAAGCCATTTAGAACGGAGATGAGGAAAAACGTTTTCACCCAGAGAGTTGTGAATCTGTGAAATTCGCTGCCTCAGAGATCAGTGGAATCCGGTTCTCTGGATACCCTTAGAGCTAGATAGAGCTCTTAAAGATAGCGGGGAGTCAGGGGATATGGGGAAAAGGCAGAAACGGGGTACTGATTGTGGATGATCAGCCATGATCACATTGAATAGCGGTGCTGGCTCGAAGGGCCGAATGGTCTACTCCTGCACCTATTGTCCATTGTGTAATCAACCAGCTGTTATTTACAAGTTCATTTATTTTTGCTATTTTCAGCATAATCTACAAAAGCATGATGTAACAAAATATAAGCGGCAGATAACTGATGCACTGCCATGAAATGGTCTTAGTTCTATTATGTGCAGCGCGGATATTGAAGATCTTTCTTATGCAATCTGTCAAAGCTGATGATTGAATGAGGAATAGCTGAAGACAAAAGGACCGAATGATAATTTGGCAACGACAGTATGTGCTTGTGTTTTATAACCGCGTCATTTTAAAGGGAACTTAAGTATTTAATCCATAATGCAATTATGAATAAATCAATTGCAGTCACCAAAAGGTCATGTTATATAGAGTTATGGAATCATAGAGTCATAGAGTCTTACAGCATGGAAACAGGTCCTGCAGCCCAACTTGCCCACACCGACCAACATGTCCCATCTACACTGGGTCCCACCTGCTTGCGTTTGGTCCATATCCCACCAAACCTGTCCTATCCATGTGCCTGTCTAGCTGCTTCTTAAACATTGTGATAGTCCCAGCCTCAACTGCCTCCTCTGGCAGCTTGTTCCATACATCCACCACCCCTTGTGTGAAAAAGTTACCCCTCGGATTCCCATATAACCATATAACCATATAACAATTACAGCACGGAGACAGGCCATCTCGACCCTTCTAGTCCGTGCCGAACACATAATCTCCCCTAGTCCCATATACCTGCGCTCAGACCATAACCCTCCATTCCCTTCCCGTCCATATAACTATCCAATTTTATATGATGATATAATCAATTCCAGATTCCTATTAAATCTTTTCCTCTTCACCTTGAACCTATGTCCTCTGGTCCTCGATTAGATTAGACTAGATTAGATTCCTTTATTTGTTATCCAGACCTTTCGGTCTGAACGAGATTTTGTTGCCTGCACCCATACATATAATAATAACCAACAAAACACACAATGAACACAAATTAACATCCACCACAGTGAGTTCACCAGGCACCTCCTCACTGTGATGGAGGCAAAAGTCTTAAAGTTATTGTCTCTTGCCTCCTCATATCGCCTCAGCGCAGAGGGAGAATGTTGTTACCCCACCGGGTGATTCACCTACTCTGGGCAAGAGACTCTGTGCATCTATCCGATATATTCCTCTCATGATTTTATACACCTCTATAAGATCACCCCTCATCCTCCTGCTCTCCAAGGAATAGAGTCCCAGCCTGCTCAACCTCTCCCTGTAGCTCAGACCCTCGAATCCTGTACTTATTGGAACTGGTATAGGTTTATTATTGTCATGTGTAATGAGATATATTGGAAAAACCTTGCATGCCATCCTGGCATCTCGTACCATCATGAGTACATCAGGTAGTGCAAATGAGATTGCTGAATATACTAGACTTTAGACTTTCAAGATACAGCATTGAAACAGCCCTTCGGCCCACTGAGTGCTCGCCAACCAGTGATCACCCTGTAGACTAGCACTAAATTACCAAATTTTACCAAATTACACAATTTACAATTTTACCAAAGCCAATTAACCTACAAACCTGTATGTTTTTGGACTGTGGGAGGAAACCAGAGCACCCAGAGAAAACCCACGAGGTCACAGGGAGAACATACACACTATGTGCAGACAGCACCTGTAGTCAGGATTGAACCTGGGTCTCTGATGCTATGAGGCAGCAACTCTACCGCTGCACCACTGTGCCGGCCCTTGTAATAAAATGGTAATGGTGCATCCTTTTATTCTGAGGCTATGCAAGGTTAATTCCCGGGATGGCGGGACTGTCATATGCTGAGAGAATGGAGCAGCTGGGCTTGTACACTCTGGAGTTTAGAAGGATGAGAGGTGATCTCATTGAAACAAATAAGATCATTAAGGGTTTGGACACGCTAGAGGCAGGAATCATGTTCCCGATGTTTGGGGAGGCCAGAACCAGGGGCCACAGTTTAAGAATAAGGAGTAGGCCATTTAGAACGGAGACGAGGAAACACTTTTTCTCACAGAGAGTGGTGAGTGTGTGGAGTTCTCTGCCTCAGAGGCAGCGAATCCCACAGACTCACCACTCTCTGTGAGGCCGGTTCTCTGGATGCTTTCAAGAGACAGCTGGATAGGGCTGTTAAAATAGCGGAGTCAGGGGATACGGGGAGAAGGCAGGAATGGGGTACTGATTGGGGATGATCAGCCATGATCACATTGAATGGCGGTGCTGGCTTGAAGGGCCGAATGGCCTACTCCTGCACCTATTGTCTATTATCTATTGGTCCTAGACTCTCCCACTCTCTCCAGTCTATCCAGGCCTCAGTAGCTCACGTGGCCCCATGTGGTGATGTCCCTTCCCTTGTTTGAGGGGTGCCCCCATCGGACTCTGTCCCCTAGTGTCCAGCAGCAGAAGGACCCTAGACTGTGGTCCTCCCCCACAGACCCTTGGCGTTCGTTGGCTGCACCAAGCTTCAGTGCGTCCCCCAACACGTACTCCTGCAATCTGGAGCGAGCCAGTCGGCAACATTCCCCGACGGACATCTCTCTCTGTTAGGAAACCATCTAGTTTAGGGCAGAACCCCCCAAACGCTTATGAGACCAAATACTAAACACAAAAAATATGGTCTTCTTTAGCGAACTTAGCGGCAGCACGTGATTTTACCTCAGGGCACACGGGTTTCCCGAGCTCCGTGAAGCCCTTACTAAAACCGTGGTGAGAGTAGTGTGGTGTTGCAGACGGCTTGGGGATCTGACAATGTAATCCCTCGGTGTATATATAGCAACATCACAGCTGTTGCCATGATGTGCCTCTGTGAAAGGCTTTCTTCACATGATACGCTCGGTAAGCCTTTGTGACAACGTTGTGAGGATTGGTACTAACTTTGTCCATTTTTAGTTTATTGTGGGCCGAAGGGCCTGTTCCTGTGCTGTACTGTTTTATGTTCCATTTAGTTTAGTTTAGAGATACAGCGCGGAAACTGAGCCCTCGGCCCACCGAGTCTGCCCCGACCAGCGATTAGCAGTGCCCTACACACACACACACACACACACACACACACACACACACACACACACACACACACACACACACACACACACACACACACGCACACACACACACACACACACACACACACACACACACACACACACACACACACACACACACACACACACACACACACACACGCACACACACACTCGTGACAATTTTACATTTATACCAAGCCAATTAACCTACAAACCTGTACGTCTTTGGAGTGTGGGAGGAAACCGAAGATCTTGGAGAAAACCCACGCAGGTCACGGGGAGAATGTGCAAACTCCGTACAGACAGAACCCGTAGTCAGGATCGAACCAAGTGCTGTAAGGTAGTGGTGCTGTAAGGTAGTGGCTCTATTGATACGCCACTGTGCCGCCCCTTCAAAAGGTTCAACTCTTCAATTTCAAACTCTTAAATGTCCTTGTATTGTTTCACCTCTACAGTTTCGGTAAGCTACCTCAGAGGGCTTGGATTGCTTGGAGAGGCCAGTTTAATTTCATTTCATTTAGCGACACAGCACGGAAATAGGCCATTCGGCCCACCGGGTCCGCGCCGACCAGTAATCCCTGCACATTAACACCCACTAGGGACAGGCCAATTAAGCAATAAAACCTGCAACTTTAATTAGGCAAGGCAACTTTAATTATGTAAGGCAACTTTAATTAAGCAACACAGCTTTAGCATTTCCAAACCAAAGGCAACACAGCCTTAGCATTTCCAAACCAAAGGCAACACAGCTTTAGCATTTCCAAACTATATTTTCAAACCACATTAAGGGCACTGACAGGTCAGTAAAACCACTCACAGTTTAGTAGACATGTGTTCAGTGTTATTCACAGCTCAGACTGAGAGACGTGACCCTCTCGCTCCCCCATCTTGCAGAGACTGACTGAGGCACGATCAGACTGAATGAGTGGTCAAGAGCAGACTTTTAGTATATATATATATATATATATATATATATATATATATATACTGTATGAGCTCTATATATATATATATGTGTGTATGTGTATATATACACATACATACATACTCAAAAAACAAACCAAATAGTGCAATAATAATAATAATAATAATAATAATAATAATAATAATAATAATAGTCTATTGTAGTTCAGAACATATATGAGGTTGTTGTGCTTAATAGCCTGATGGCCGTGGGGAAGAAGCTATTCCTGAACCTGGACGTTACTGTTATCAGGCTCCCGTATCTTTAGCTCAGGCCCTCGAGTCCTGGAAACATCCTCATAAAATCTTCTCTGCACCTTTTCCAGCTTGACAACATCTTTCCTGCAACAGGGCGACCAAATGTCTTAGTTTAGTTTAGTTTAGAGATACATTGTGGAAACAGGCCCTCCAGATCCACGCCGACCAGCGATCCCCGCACATTAACACCATCCTCCGCACACTAGGGTCAATCTACATTTACAGCGCATCGAGCCAATTAACCTACAAACTTGTACGAGTTTGGAGTGCGGCAGGAAACCGACGCACCCGGCGAAAACCCACGCGACGGACATTCTTCCAGTTTGAATCAGGGGAAAACCCGGGAGAACTCTTGAAACACCTCGTACAGTGGGACAGGCCCTTAACTCTCTCTTGAAAACATATCTGTTGCTCTGCTGCAAGTATGAATGTTATTGTTCTGCTTGGGATATAAAACACACTTGACTCTCCGGTGACACTCTAACTATTGTTCCCGCTGTTTGTCAGTAGCGGGCATTCAGAGGAGTGAATCACTTGTCCTACCTATTGGTAGCGTTGACGGGGATGGTGAACTCCATGAGTGTTATGGTCGGTCCCCTCCCCTCCATCCCACACCCGAATGGCAGGCACTAGCGGCTTGCACGTATTTCGTGGCATCCCCCACACATGTCACGCGAGTGGAGATGAGGATTGGAGGAATCAGAAGATAAGTCACATAGTGAAAGTCTTGGATAGAGTGGATGTGGAGAGGATGCTTCCACTAGTGGGAGAGTCTAGCACTAGAGGTCACAGCCTCAGAATTAAAGGATGAGTTCCTTTACGAAGGAGGTGAGGAATAATTGACGGCACTGGGCCTGTACTCGCTGGAATTTAGAAGAATGAGGGGGGGGGGGGGGATCTCATTGAAACTTACAGAATAGTGAAAGTCTTGGATAGAGTGGATGTGGAGAGGATGTTTCCACTAGTGGGAGAGTCTAGCACTAGAGGTCACAGCCTCAGAACTAAAGGGTGTGAGAACTGAGGTGGAATTTCTTTAGTCAGAGGGTGGTGAATCTGTGGAATTCTTGCCACAGAAGGTTGTGCAGGCCACGTCAATGGATATTTTTAAGGCAGAGATAAATGGATTCTTGATTAGTGCGGGTGTCAGAGGTTATGGGGAGGGGGCAGGAGAATGGGGTTAGGAGGGAGAGATAGATCGGCCATGATTGAATGGCAGAGCAGACTTGATGGGCCGAATGGCCTAATTCTGCCACCATCACATGCCATTATGACCATATAAGTCATTTGCCTTCAACTGCTCTGATCAACAAGTGTGATAAATGGGTGCCTAACACACACATCTGAAATTCCTCTCCTAGCTGATTAAGTTAAAACTTGAATTATATGAGCCAGTACCTTTAATAAAGAGAGAGTAAGAGGAATTTCTCATGGATATGCTGTGCATTCCCATGTGCTATCTAGACTGGAGTTCCAGGATCTCGAAACTATATGGAAATATGACGTTATAATATACTTTAGATTTTATTTTGGAGACACAGCGAGAAAACAGGCCCTTCGGCCCATCGATTCCATGCTGTCCATCGATCACCCCATACACTAGTACTATCCTACACACACTAGGGACAATTTACAGAAGCCAATTAACCTACAAACCTGTACGTCTTTGGAATGTGCAGGAAACCGGAGCACCCGGAGAAAACCCACGTGGTCACTGGGAGAACGTACTAACTCCCTACAGACAGCACCCATGGTCAGGATCGAACCAGGGTCTCTGGCGCTGTGAAGCAACAACTCTGCGGTTGCACCACCGTGCTGCTAATATGACAAATCAAATTTTGTTGAATTGGTCATTTTTAATATGTATTTTTCACTTTGAGTCATCGAGAGTCAAACTGCATGGAAATAAGCTCTTCATCCCATCTACCCCACACCGACCAAGATGCCCCGTCTACGTTAGTCCCCATGTTTGGCCCATACCCCTCTTAAACTTAAATCTCTTGGTCCAAATAAAGTGCTGGAGGAAATCAGTGGGTCAGAATAGCACGTTCAAGAAGGAACTGCAGATGCTGGAAAATGGAAGGTGGACAAAAGTGCTGGAGGAACTCAGTGGGTCAGATAGCATCTGTGATGGAAATGGACAGATGACGTTTCGGGTCAGGACCGCTCTTAAGACTGAAAAAACCCAAGCAATATCATTCCAGGTATCACCAGTTCATATTCGACCCAGTTATAATCTGCTGGCTGTTCCACATAGTGAACAAACATGCGACGGACAAGCGGTTGAGTTGCTGCCTTACAGCGCCAGAGTCCCAGGTTCGATACTGACTATGGGTGTTGTCTGGACAGTGTTGATACGTTCTCCCCGTGAATGCGTGGGTTTACTCTGGGTGCTCTAGCTTCCTCCCGCGCTCCAAAAACGTACAGGTTTGGAGGTTAATTGGCTTTGGTAAAGATTGTAAATTGTCCCGAGAGTGTGTAGGATAGTGCCTGTCCCACTTAGAAGATTTTTTGGGGCACTAAAGGCGACTGCCGCAAAACTTTCAACATGTTGAAAATTTTTCGGTGACATTGGCGACAATTTTTGCTGTCGTAGGTTGTCGCCAGGTGTCGTAGGTGAATTCCATTAAAACTAGCCCCTGGCAGTCGCCGAAAGAGTCGCCTATGTGGGACAGGCCCTTCAGTGTGCGGGGATCGCTGGTTGGCGCGGACTCGATGGGCCAAAGGGCCTGGCTCCACGCTGTATCTCTAAACTAAACTAAACTCAAATAATTCCGAATTTTTGCAACCATTAAATCAAATCCCTTGGTGATTACATTCAGAACGTCCGCAGAACCAAAAAGCAGGGGATAATGTTTGCGGACAAATCATGGCAACACGGGCAAGTGGGAAATACACGATGAATTCTGAAGTCATAAATAATCGAAAGACACCATCATGATCTAAGCATGGAGTAACTCAGCGGGACAGGCAGCATCCCTGGAGAGAAGGAATGGGTGGCGTTTTGGGTCAAGACTTCTTCAAACATAGTACCTTGTAAACAATATAATAAATGAAAGAAAAATAAATGAAAAGAAAAATAAGATAAATCATATATACTGATTATATGTCTATATAATGTCTAAAGATAAAAGCAAGCAATACCGAAACGTCACCCATTCCTTCTCTCCAGAGATGCTGCCTGTCTCGCTGAGTTACTCCAGCATTTTGTGTCTATCTTAAAGTCTGATCTACAGTACATCAGCGAGACCAAACGCAGACTGTGCGATCGTTTCGCTGAACACCTTCGCTCAGCCCTCCTGGACCTACCTGATCTCCTGGTTGCTGGACACTTTAATTCCCCTTCCCATTCCCACACAGACCTTTCTGTCCTGGGCCTCCTCCATTGTCAGGGTGAGGCTAAACGCAAATTGGAGGAACAGCATCTCATATTCCGCTTGGGCAGCTTACAGCCCAGTGGTATCAATATAGATTTCTCTAACTTCAGGTAGCCCCGGCATTCCCTCTCTCTCTATCCCTCCCCCACCCAAGTTGCACCAGCTTCTCGTTTTCACCCAACAAACAACAAACAATGGCCCGTTTCCTTCATCATCGTTACTTTTTTCGGTATCTTTCACTCGTTGTTCTTTATCTCCCCACATCACCGTCTCTATCTCTCGTTTCCTTTTTCCCTAATTAGTCTGAAGAAGGGTCTCGACCTGAAACGTCACCCGTTCCTTCTCTCCAGAGATGCTGCCTGTCCCGCTGAGTTACTCCAGCCTTGTGTGTCTATCTTTGGTTTAAACCAGCGAATGCAGTTCCTTCCTACAAACTCAAAGTCTGATATGTTGCCTTTTTATAACATTTTTGAAATCCCACATTTAATTAGGTGTCAGGGACTAAAAATGAATGATTGTCCCTTCATTTCTTTTTAGCTATTTCAGTGTCAGCGGGTAGTATTTTTGGGAGACGTGCGTTTTACTTCAGAGGATTTAACATTGCCACAGGACAAAATTAATACCAGCACTTGAAAGGACAGGTTGACTGAAGCATCGCGGGTTATCGATCGATCTCCAGAGTTGTCAGCTCTGTCTCCTTGTTCCGCTGGGCTCCGTGACTCTTCCGCGCTGGTCTGCCCTCTGATGCCGTCACCATTCAAAATATATCTGTCGGAAATCCGTGGGGAGAATGTGCTCAAAATAGATAGACAGATAGACAGATAGACAGATAGATGGATAGATAGATAGATAGATAGATAGATAGATAGATAGATAGATAGATAGATAGATAGATAGATAGATAGATAGACAGATAGATAGATAGATAGATAGACAATTAGACAGATAGATAGATGGATGGATGGATGGATGGATAGATAGATAGGTAGATGGATGGATGGATGGATGGATGGATGGATAGATGGATAGACAGATGGATAGACAGATAGACAGATAGATAGACAGATAGACAGATAGATAGATAGGTAGATAGGTAGATAGATAGATAGATAGATAGATAGATAGATAGATAGATAGATAGATAGATAGATAGATAGATAGATAGATAGATAGATAGATAGATAGTTAGATGGATGGATGGATGGATGGATGGATAGATAGATAGGTAGATGGATGGATGGATGGATGGATGGATAGATGGATAGACAGATGGATAGACAGATAGACAGATAGATAGACAGATAGATAGATAGATAGACAGATAGATAGATAGATAGATAGATAGATAGATAGATAGATAGATAGATAGATAGATAGATAGATAGATAGATAGATAGATAGATAGATAGATAGATAGATAGATCTCTTAAAGATAGCGAAGTCAGGGTATACCTTCAGTTTAGTTTATTGTCACGTGTACCGAGGTACAGTGAAAAGCTTTTGTCGAGTGCTAACCAGTCAGCAGAAAGACAATACATTTATTTATTTATTTGTCCATTTATTTATTTATTTGATTCTTTATTTCAATAGACAATAGGTGCAGGAGTAGGCCATTCAGCCCTTCGAGCCAGCACCGCCATTCAATGTGATCCGCTATTTTTAAGAGCCCTATCTAGCTCCCTCTTGAAAGCATCCAGAGAACCCGCCTCCACCGCTCTCTGAGGCAGAGAATTCCACAGACTCACCACTCTCTGTGAGAAAAAGTGCTTCCTCGTCTCCGTTCTAAATGGCTTACTCCTTATTCTTAAACTGTGGCCGCTGGTTCTGGACTCGAACAGAATAAAAAATAAAAAGCAAGTATGAAACAGCATACAAAAAAACAAAACAAGTATATTTATAAAGTGTCAATAACCAATATATGATTCATTATTTATAATAAATGAATCGTATGTGTCGGAAAAGTAGCAGGATGAAGCCAAAGCTTATTAATTCCCACCCCTTATTCAACTGCTTATAATTATCTTATACAAATGTAGCAGCTATAAACACCTATCTCCATATGTACACCAAACTATTTACATTTATACACTAATCAAATACTTACAAAGCCATTTACAAAAAAAAGAGAGAGAGAAGTAAAAAAAGAAAGAAAAAAGAAAAAGAACAAACCCTCATGTACTATACTGTATCTCTTAGTCATATATACAACCCATCACCCTATAATCACCCTACCCAATACAATCAGTATAACAAATATCCCTCTCACAATCACCTATCCTCATCCCAATATCCTTTTAAAAAAAGTATTTTTGTACATCTTTTTAAACCAAATTATATTTGTGCTAAGTTTTATCTCCTGTTCCAATGATTACATGATTACAATCGATACATGATAAGGGAATAATGGTTAGTGCAAGGTAAAGCCAGCAAAGTTCGATCAAAAATAGTCTAAGGGTCACCATTGAGGTAGATAGTAGATGGTAGTTCAGCACTGCTCTCTGGTTGTGGTGGGATGATTCAGTCGCCTGATAACAGCTGGGAAGAAACTGTCCCTGAATCTGGAGGTGTGTGCGTTTTCACACTTCTGTCCCTCTTGCCCGATGGGAGAGGGGAGACGAGGAAGTAACCGGGGTACCACTGGTCCTTGATTATGCTGCTGGCCTTGCCGAGGCAGCGTGAGGTGTAGATGGGGTCAATGGAAGGGAGGTTGGTTTGTGTGACAGTCTGGGCTGCGTCCACAATTAGTTGCAGTTTTTTGCGCTCCTGGATTGCGTACAGTTTTTGGTCTCCAAATCTGAGGAAGGACATTATTGCCATAGAGGGAGTGCAGAGAAGGTTCACCAGACTGATTCCTGGGATGTCAGGACTGTCTTATGAAGAAAGACTGGATAGACTTGGTTTATACTCTCTAGAATTTAGGAGATTGAGAGGGGATCTTATAGAAACTTACAAAATTCTTAAGGGGTTGGACAGGCTAGATGCAGGAAGATTGCTCCCGATGTTGGGGAAGTCCAGGACAAGGGGTCACAGCTTAAGGATAAGGGGGAAATCCTTTAAAACCGAGATGAGGAGAACTTTTTTCACACAGAGAGTGGTGAATCTCTGGAACTCTCTGCCACAGAGGGTAGTTGAGGCCAGTTCATTGGCTATATTTAAGAGGGAGTTAGATGTGGCCCTTGTGGCTAAAGGGATCAGGGGGTATGGAGAGAAGGCAGGTACAGGATACTGAGTTGGATGATGATCATATTGAATGGTGGTGCAGGCTCGAAGGGCCGAATGGCCTACTCCTGCACCTATTTTCTATGTTTCTATGTTTCTATGGATGGACCTGTGATGCACCCCGATATAATATTTCCCACAGCGCGAACATTATGATTACCTCTTTCACTTCTTGTGTCTGTCTGCATTGGCGTTTATATTACAACTACAGTTCAAAAAACAGTTCCTCACTTTGAGATGTTTGAGAGGTGCCGGATGCGTGGGAATTAAATTTTTCTTTATTAGCCATTCATCTAAAGTGATTGCTTGACATTTATTAATAAAGTTCAATCAATCAATCATTTGGATGAATGGGAAATAAAGGGAAAAATATCATTAGTACTCATATGGTGCCATTCATGCTTCTAAACCCACGTGCCAGGGATTAACACAGTGGTTTGAATATTGATTTCTCTAACTTTCGGCGGCACGATGGCGCAGCGGAAGAGTTCCTGCCTTGCAGCGCTTAAACATAAAAAAGCATAGAAAATAGGTGCAGGAGTAGGCCATTCAGCACTTCGAGCCTGCACCGTCATTCAATATGATCATGGCTGATCATCCAACTCATTATCCTGTACCTGCCTTCTCTCCATACCCCCTGATCCCTTTAGTCACAAGGGCCACATCTAACTCCCTCATAAATATAGCCAATGAACTGGCCTCAACTACCTTCTGTGGCAGAGAATTCCACAGATTCACCACTCTCTGTGTGAAAAATGTTTTCCTCATCTCGGTCCTAAAAGATTTCCCCTTTATCCTTAAACTGTGACCCCTTGTTCTGGACTTCCCCAACATGGGGAACAATCTTCCTGCATCTAGCCTGTCCAACCCCTTAAGAATTTTGTAAGTTTCTATAAGATCCCCCCTCAATCTTCTAAATTCTAGCGAGTACAAGCCGAGTCTATCCAGTCTTTCTTCATATGAAAGTCCTGACATCCCAGGAATCAGTCTGGTGAACCTTCTCTGTACTCCCTCTATGGCAAGAATGTCCTTCCTCAGATTAGGAGACCAAAACTGTACGCAATACTCCAGGTGTGGTCTCACCAAGACCCTGTACAACTGCAGTAGAACCTCCCTGCTCCTATACTCAAATCAAATCAAATTAAAGCGCCAGACACCCGGGTTCGATCCCGACTATGGGTGCTGACTGGACAGAGTTTTCACGTTCTCCCCCAGACTTGCATGGGTTTTCTCCGCGATCTTCGGTTTCCTCCCATATTCCAAATACATACAGGTTTGTAGGTTAATTGGCTTGGTATAATTGTCCCTGGTGTGCGTAGGAGAGTGTTGGTGTGCTGGGATCGCTGGTTAGTACGATCTCGATGGGCTGAAGGGTCTGTTTCCACGCTGTAAACTTCAAGTAGCCCTTGCATCCCCTCTCTCTCTGCCCCTCCCCAGCTTAGTCATCGCACTAGTTTCACTGTCGTCCCGTTGAGTTTCATTTTCTGTATAACTCATTACCACCGACCCCACAGCCAACAATGGACCATTGTGGTCTCCACCTTTCTTTGATCATCATTATTTTTCTTGCATATCTTTCTTTCTTGCCATAGAGGGAGTGCAGAGAAGGTTCACCAGACTGATTCCTGGGATGTCAGGACTGTCTTATGAAGAAAGACTGGACAGACTTGGTTTATACTCTCTAGAATTTAGGAGATTGAGAGGGGATCTTATAGAAACTTACAAAATTCTTAAGGGGTTGGACAGGCTAGATGCAGGAAGATTGTTCCCGATGTTGGGGAAGTCCAGGACAAGGGGTCACAGCTTAAGGATAAGGGGGAAATCCTTTAAAACTGAGATGAGAAGAACTTTTTTCACACAGAGAGTGGTGAATCTCTGGAACTCTCTGCCACAGAGGGTAGTCGAGGCCAGTTCATTGGCTA
>NC_073384.1:6726514-6736514 GCF_028641065.1 Leucoraja erinaceus | reverse complement strand
TGCGTAACGCAATTTAATGATGATAATGAACCCCTTTAGAAAAGTGATATATTTTGATAGCGCACAGCTTTGATAAGAGAAGATAGGTCTCATTGCAAGTAAAACTCTGCAGTACTTTGACAGCTAGCCTGCCATTACTTGGCAAGCCAAGTGGTGTAATTTGTATAAGAAGGAACTGCAGGTGCTGGAAAATCGAATGGACACAAAAATGCTGGAGAAACTCAGCGGGTGCAGCAGCATCTAGCTTCCACTTAATAGCGGCTGCTATTAAATTGCTGCTACTTGTAAGACTTGTAAGTAAATAGTGATACAGGGAGCTGCGGATGGGATAATCTTGCGTAGAACGCAGAGTGCTGGCGTAACTCAGCGGGTCCGGCAGCATGTCTACAGGACATGGATAGGCACAAAGTGCCGGAGTAACTCAGCGGGACAGGCGGCATCTCTGGAGAGATGGAATGGGTGACATTCCGGGTCGAGACCCTTCTTCAGGCTGGGGATAGGTGACAGTTTCAGGTCAGGACCCAGCGATGTCTACAGGACAGGGAGGAGGCCTGGCAAAGTGCCGTGAGAGTAACTCAGCGGGACAGGCGGCATCTCTGGAGAGATGGAATGGGTGACATTCCGGGTCGAGACCCTTCTTCAGGCTGGGGATAGGTGACAGTTTCAGGGTCAGGACCCTTCTTCAAGAGTTCCACACCGACCAGTGATTAAACCCTGTATACTAGAATCTCTATCTCTGCCACAGAGGGTAGTTGAGGCCAGTTCACAGATTTAAGAGGGAGTTAGATCCAATCAGGGGGTATTAGAGAAGGCAGTACAACCTATGGATGAAGCCATGATCATATTGAATGGCCTGTAGGGCAGCCACCTAGACAAACGTGGGTTTAGGCCCTTCCCCGGGTGCTCACCCTGGTTTCCTGCTCAACCAACATCCAATTTACAAAAGAGCGGGTGGAAACACAGAAAGATAGGCGCAGGCAGGAGTAGGCCATTCGGCCCTTTGAGCCAGCACCACCATTCAATACGATCATGGCTGATCATCCAAAATCAGTACCCCGTTCCTGCTTTCTCCCCATATCCCGTGATTCCATTAGCTAAATCTAGCTCTCTCTTGAATACATCCAGTGAATTGGCCTCCACCGCCTTCTGTGGCAGAGAATTCCACAGGTTCACAACTCTCTGGGTGAAAAAGTTTTTCCTCACCTCAGTCCTAAATGGCCTACCTCTTATTCTTAAACTGTGACCCCTGGTTCTGGACTCCACCAACATTGGGAACATTTTTTCCTGCATCTAGCCTGTCCAATCCCTTAAGAATTATACATGTTTCTATAAGATTCCCTCTCATCCAGTGAATATAAGCCCAGTCAATCCATTCTTTCATCAGATGTCAGTCCTAGTGTGTCTCTAGTGTGTAGTATAGTACCAGTGTATGCTGGTCAGCACGGACTCGGGGGGCCGAAGGGCCTGTTTCCTCGCTGTACCTCTAAACTAAACTAAAATGTTGAGTGACATGAGGGGACACGATGGGTTAGTGGTAGTGTTGCTGCCTTGCAGTGAATGCAGCGCCGGAGACCCGGGTTCGATCCCGACTACGGGTGCTGTCTGTACGGAGTTTGTACGTTCTCCCCGTGATCTGCGTGGGATTTCTCAGAGATCTTCTGTTTCCTCCCACACTCAAAGACGTACAGGTTTGTAGGTTAATTTGCTTGGGAAAAGTGTAAATTGTCCCTAGTGGGTGTAGGATAGAGGTAAGCCCCTGTCTCACTTGGGAAACCTGAACGGAAACCTCTGGCGACTTTGGTTTCCGTGCGGTTCCCGGAGGTTGCAGGTAGTGGAAGCAGGTAGGGAGACTGACAAAAACCTCCGGAAACCGCACGGAAACCTTGGGTGGGGCGCAAAGTCTCCAGAGGTTTCCGTTCAGGTTTCCTAAGTGGGACAGGGGCAGGAATCGGTAATCGGTGTGGACCGGTCGAAGGGCCTGTTTCCGCACTGTATCTCTAAACTAAACTAAACTAAACTAAACACATTTCCCCAAGGAACACAAGGAATTTTGATTATGTGATGATGTGACATTTTGTCACCAGCATGTGGGAGTTAACAATAATGATGGACATTGGATTTTTAAAAAATCGAATAAATGTGCATTTGTCTAATTGTATTACCTACTTTAATTGCCACTTGGGAACTAATTATCTTTCCTTTACATTTTAATATCCCTTTTCCCGAGTAGTTAATCCAATTAAACTATTACTGCAGAAGAACATAATTAATTTCCTTCCTTTTAAAAAAAAATTACCTTCGAGCAAATGCGTAGTTAGTCTGGCTGATTTAGAATTATTCTGATCCTCGTTCTGCAATTATGCTTAAGTAAAAAGCTAAAGAGCAAGTATTGTGTAGGAAGAAACTGCACATGCTGGTTGTCACCCGAAGATAGACACAATAGACAATAGGTGAGCCAACACCGCCATTCAATGTGATCATGGCTGATCATCCACATTCAGTGCCCCGTACCTGCCTTCCCTCCATATCCACTGACTCCGCTATCTTTAAGAGCTCTATCTAACTCTCTCTTGAAAGCATCCAGAGAATCGGCCTCCACTACCTTCTGGGGCAGAGAATTCCACAGATTCACAACCCACTGGGTGAAAATGTTTTTGTCTCCGTTCTAAATGGCCTACCCCTTATTCTTAAACTGTGGCCCCTGGTTCTGGACGCCCCCAACATCGGGAACATGTTTCCTGCCTCTAGTGTGTACAATCCCATAATAATCTTATATGTTTCAATAAGATAACCTCTCATCCTTCTAAATTCCAGTGTATACAATCTCAGTCGCTCCATTCTTTCAACATTCTTTCTATGACAGTCCCGCCATCCCGGGAATTAACCTCGTGAACCTGCACTCCCTCAATTGCAAGAATGTCCTTCCTCAGATTTGGAGACCAAAACTGTACACAATACTCCAGGTGTGGTCTCACCAGGGCCCTGCACAACTGCAGAAGGACCTCTTTGCTCCTATACTCAACTCCTCTTGTTATGAGGCCAACATGCCATTAGATTTATTCACTGCCTGCTGTACCTGCATGCTTACTTTCAGTGACTGATGAACAAGGACGCCCAGATCTCATTCTACTTCCCCTTTTACTAACTTGACACCATTCAGATAATAACCTGCCTTCCTGTTCTTGCCACCAAAGTGGATAACCTCACATTTATCCACACTATCTGCATCTGCCATGCATCTGCCCACTCACCCAACCTGTCCAAGTCACCCTGCATCCTCATAGCATCCTCTTCACAGTTCACACTGCCACCCAGGTTTGTGTCATCTGCAAATTTGCTAATGTTACTTTGAATCCCTTCATCTAAATCATTAATGGATATTGTAAATAGCTGCATCAAGCCTTTCAGTACCCCACTAGTCACTGCCTGGGTACTTCTGAAAGGGAACCGTTAATCCCTACTCATTGTTTCCTGTCTGCCAGCCAATTTTCTATCCATATCAATACCCTACCCCCAATACCATATGGTCTAATTTTGCCCTACTGATCTCCTATGTGGATTAACTCAGAGGAACAGGCAGCTTCTCGGGAGAGAAGGCTTGGGTGACATTTTGGGTCGAGACCCATCTTCAGAGTCTGAAGAAGAGTCTCGACCTGGTAGAGTCTGAAGAAAGGTCTCTACTCGAACGTCACCCATTCCTTCTCTCCAGAGATGCTGGCTGACCCACTGAGTTACTCCAGCGTTTTGTGTCTATCTAAAGAGAAAGTACTATTTGGAGAAAAAAAACACTTTTAATTTGCTTCTATACTATGCTTCCATCAGATCAGTTCAGTTTAGTTTATTGTCACGTGTACCGAGGTACAGTGAAAAGCTTTTTTTTGCGTGCTAACCATTCAGCAGAAAGACAATACAGGATTACAGTCGAGCCATTTACAGTGTACAGATACATGATAAAGGAATAACGTTTAGTGCAAGGTAAACCCAGTAAAGTCCGATCAAGGATAATTCGAGGGTCACCAATGAGGTAGATAGTAGTTCAGCACTGCTCTCTGGTTGTGGTAGGCTGATTCAGTTTCCTGATTAGATCTGTTTTCCAGATTCCATTTCCAGGGTCGCTGGGGTTTAAGGAGGGAAAACGTTTTCACCCAGAGAGTTATGAATCTGTGGAATTCTCTGCCACAGAAGGCAGTGGAGGCCAATTCACAGGGTGTTTTCAAGAGAGAGATTTAGCTCTCAGGGCTAACGGAATCAAGGGATATTTGGGGAGAAAGCAGGAACGGGGTACTGATAGACCATGATCATATTGAATGGTGGTGCTGGCTCGAAGGGCCGAATGGCCTACTCCTGCACCTATTGTCTATGTTTCTATGTTCATTCATTGCTATTGTGACTTGTTTCTCTTCCTGGCCCTATACTCCCTTGGTTTATCCTTCATGAACTCTCTGTGACCTTGTCTTGGTACCTCATGGTCTGTTCCATCATTGTTAACCAACATCTTTTGGTTAATGATGCTTTCAAGAGAGAGCTAGATGTGGCTCTTAGAAATAGCGGAGTCAGGGGATATGGGGAGAAGGCAGGATCGGGTTACTGATTGGGGATGATCAGCCATGATCACATTAAATGGCTCAAAGGGACCGAATGGCCTACTCCTGCACCTATTGTCTATTGTCTATTGTCTATTGTCTATTGTTTTCTCAGAATAAGTACATGGGAAAGAAACGGGTGCTGTAGTAGGTCGGCACGGTGGCGCAGCGGTAGAGTTGCTGCCTCACAGCGCCAGAGACCCGGGTTCGATCCTGACTACAGGTGCTGTCTGTACGGAGTCTGCACCTTCTCCCCGTGACCAGCGTGGGTTCTCTCCGGGTGCACTGGTTTCCTCCCACACTCCGAAGACGTGCGGGTTCGTAGCTTAATCGGCTTCGGTAAAATTGTAAATTGTTCCGTGTGTGTCGGACAGTGTTAGCGTACGGGGTTGGCTGGTCGGCGCGGACCCGGTGGGCTGAAGTGCCCGTTTCCACGCAGTGTCTCTAAAGTCTAAAGTAAACGAGATCGTATGCGATTTTTATACAGACAAGAGAAGAAATACACACATTTCCTCTCTGCATAAAAAAAACTAAAGCTGTGCAAGGTATGATCTTGGATTTCCTGTGGCTCTCTTGGTGTTCTTGGAAGCGATCCAAATTTCATTCCCACCCCTGCAGTTCTGCTCTGTATTAAATAATTACCAGGTTACAAAATTATTGTATCATGCCAGTGAATTAAAACATTAAGCCAATCCACAAGTAACAACTTCATATAATACATCCAGCTGCTGTGAGTTAGCTACTAGATATGAATCACAGCATTTTTGCTGGGTTGTATAGTTTGGTTTGAAGTTTAGTTTAGTTTAGAGATACGGCACGGAAACAGGCCCTTCGGCCCACCGGGTCCGTGCCGACCAGCGATCCCCGCACATTAACACCATCCTATACCCACTAGGGACAATTTTTATATTCGCCAAACCAATTAACCTGCAAACCTGCACGTCTTTGGAGTGTGGGAGGAAACCGAAGATCTCGGACAAAACCCATGCAGGTCACGGGGAGAATGTGCTGAAGCAAAGCAAGAATTTCATTGTCCTATCAGGGACACATGACAACAAACTCTCTTGAATCTTGAATCTTGAACGTACAAACTCCATACAGACAGCACCCGTAGTCGGGATCGAACGCGGGTCTCCAGCGTGGCATGTATCTTGAGAGCAGTCAGCGTTACCGCTGAAGAAGTACTGGAGGTTCTGTCATGTTTGAAGCTACACAAATATGTAGGTAGACAAATCTCCAGGGGCTGATCAGATATATCCGAGGACATTGCGGGAAACTAAAGAGGAAATTGCGGGAGCCCTGGTTGAAATTTACGAGTCGTCCTTAAATACAGGAGCGGTGCCGGAAGACTGGAGGGTGGCAAATGTTGTGCTTCTTTTCAAGAAGGGCTGCAGGGAAAATGCTGGGAACTATAGGCCGGTGAGCTCAACATCTGTAGTTGGTAAGTTACTGGAGAGTCATCTGAGGGATAGGATACACAGGCATTTGGATGAGCAAGGGCTGATTAGGGACAGTCAGCATGGTTTTGTACGTGGGCGGTTGTGTCTCACAAATCTGATTGATTTTTTTTTGAAGAGGTGACCAAAACGGTTGATGAGGGCAGAGCTGTAGATGTTGTGTACATGGACTTCAGTAAGGCGTTCGACAAGGTTCCGCATGGTAGGCTGCTCTGGAAGGTTAGATCGCATGGGATCCAAGGAGAGAGGTTGAATGGATAGTAAATTGGCTCCATGGAAGGAAGCAGAGGGTGATGGTGGAAGGTTGCTTCTCAGACTAGAGGCCTGCGACTAGTGGTGTGCCTCAGGGTTCGGTGCTGGGCCAGTTACTGTTTGTCATCTACATCAATGATTTGGACGAGAACATACAGGGCAAGATTAACAAGTTTGCTGATGATACAAAAGTGAGTGGTTTTGCAGATAGTGAAGATGGTTGTGAACGATTGCAGCAGGATCTGGATCGATTGGCCAGGTGGGCGGAGGAATGGTTGATGGAATTTAATACAGGGAAGTGTGAGGTGTGGCATTTTGGGACGTAGAGCAGAGGGATCTAGGAGTACAGGTGTGTGGTTCCTTGAAGGTCGAGTCGTAGGTAGATAAGGTGGTCAAAAAGACTTTTGGCACTTTGACCTTTTGGCATCAGTCAGAGTATTGAGTAAAGAAGTTAGGAGGTCATGTTGCAGTTGTATAAAACGTTGGCGAGACCGCATTTAGAATATTTAGACAAAAATGCTGGAGAAACTCAGCGGGTGAGGCAACATCTATGGAGCGAAGGAAAAAGGCAACGTTTCGCATCGAGACCCTTCTTCAGACTGGAATATTAGAATATTGTGTTCAGTTCATAACATTGGCCTTCATAACAGTTTTGGTCTCCTAATTTGAGGAAGGACATCCTTGTGATTGAGGCAGTGCAGCGTAGGTTCACGAGATTGATCCCTGGAATGGCGGGACTGTCATATGAGGAAAGATTGAAAAGACTAGGCTTGTATTCACTGGGGGTTAGAAGGATGAGGGGAAGTCTTATAGAAACATATGCAATTATAAAAGGACTGATGCAGGAAAAATGTTCCCAATGTGGGGCGAGTCCAGAACCAGGGGCCACACAGTCTTAGAATAAAGGGGAGGTCATTTAAGACTGAGGTGAGAAAAAACGTTTTCACCCAGAGAGTTGTGAATTTGTGGAATTCCCTGCCACAGAGGGCAGTGGAGGCCAAATCACTGATGTCGCAGTGGCCTCTGCAGTCTGTCTGTGTATTTTTTAATCTTTTTGTCCCATTGAGGGTATAGCTTGTAGTGGGCTTTTAAATGTGTATGTGTGGGGGAAACTTTTAAATCTCTTCCCTGCACGGAGACCCGACCTTTTCTCTGTCGGGTCTCCGTTGTCGTTGGGGCCTAGCACCGTGGAGCGGCCTCCAACCGGAACGACTTCGGTGGCTCAAGTCACGGAGCCTGCGGAGCTGCGGACCTACCTGGCCAGCTTCGGAGCATGAGGAGTTCGGAGCGTGGAGAGCTGCAGTGGCGCGCGGCTGCGACCCGACTCCGGTGGACGGTGACACCGGGAGCTCGCGGGTCCCCGGTGGGAGACCGCTTTGCGGGGCACTGGCGACGGCGACTTCTCCCGCTCGAGTTGCGGGGTTGAGAGTGACCTGGAGCGGGGCCTTACATCGCCCGGCGCGGCTTTAAATGGCCGCGGACTTGCTAGCGCCCGCCGGGTGTTTTGACTTTGACTTTGACACCGGGAGAAGAATGGAGAGCAGGGGAGAGACAAGACTTTGCCTTCCATCACAGTGAGAAGGAGATTCACTATGATGGATGTTTGTGTGAATTGTGTTGGGTGTGTGTCTTGGTTCTTTTCTTGTATGGCTGCAGAAACTAAATTTCGTTTGAACCTCATGTGAGGCTCAAATGACAAATAAAATCGTATTGTATTGTATTGGATGGATTTAAGAGAGAGTTAGATAGAGCTCTAGGGGCTGGTGGAGTCAAGGGATATGGGGAGAAGGCAGGCACGAGTTATTGATAGGGGACGATCAGCCATGATCACAATGAACGGCGGTGCTGGCTCGAAGGGCCAAATGGCCTCCTCCTGCACCTATTTTCTATGTTTCTATGTTTCTATGTTTAGGGCAGCATGTTACAGGAAAGATATTGTCAAGCTTGAAAGGGTTCAGAAAAGATTTACGAGGAAGTTGCCAGGACTAGAGGGTGTGAGCTATCGGGAGAGGTTGAGTAGGCTGGGTCCCCATTCCATGGAACTTAGGAGGATGAGGGGGTATCTTATAGAGGTGTACAAAATCATGAGAGGAATAGATTGGGTAGACACACAGAGTCTTTTACCCAGAGTAGGGGAATCGAGGACCAAAGGTCATAGGTTCAAGGTGAAGGGGAAAGGATTTAATAAGAACCCGAGGTGTAACTTTTTCACACAGATGGTGGTGGGTGTATGGAACAAGCTGCCAGAGGAGGTGGTTGAGGCTGGGACTAGCCAATTGTTTAAGAAACAGTTAGACGGGTACCTGGATAGGACAGGTTTGGAGGGATATGGACCAAGCGCAGGAAGGTGTGACTAATGTAGCTGGGACATTGTTGGTCGGTATGGGCAAGTTGGGCCAAAGGGCCTGTTTGCACACTGTATCACTATGACTCTATGAGAGGAATAGGTGACGTTTTGGGTCGAGACCTGTCTTCGGACTCTATCCAGGCCTTTTACTGTTCGGTAAGTTTCAATGAGGTTCCCCCTCATCCTTCTAAACACCAGCGTGTACAGGCCCAGTGCCGACAACTGCTCATCGCATGTTAAACCCAATCTTCCCTGGGATTGTCCTTGATGTTTTGCTGTTGACATCGGTTTCGTACAGCAGGATGGATGTTGTGCAGTACCTTGCTGAGATCATGTCCCAGTAGTTATCTAATCACCTGGGAAATGTTGAAGATAAACAGGAGAGTCAGGGGATATGTGGAGAAGGCAGGAACGGGGTACTGATTGTGGATGATCAGCCATGATCACATTGAATGGCGGTGCTGGCTCGAAGGGCCGAATGGCCTACTCCTGCACCTATTGTCTATTGTCTATTGAGAGCAGCCCTCGGCTGATTCAGGACATAGATAGATAGGGTTTAGTTTATTGATTTAGTTTATTGTCACGTGTACCCAGGTACAGTGAAAAGCTTTTAGTTTAGCGATCCCCGCACACTAACACTATCCTACACACACTGAGGACAATTTACATTTACACCAAGCCGATTAACCTACAAACCTGTACGTCTTTGGAGCGCGGGAGGAAACCGGAGATCTCGGAGAAAACCCACGCAGGTCACGGGGAGAACGTACAAACGGCGTACAGACAGCACCCGTAGTCGGGATCGAACCAAGGTCTCTGGCGCTGTGAGGCTGCAACTCTACCGCTGTTGGAACTGGGGCTTAACACTCCCCTGTGTGCCTGGGTCCTGGACTTTCTGACCGCCAGGCCCCAGGTGGGCAAGGTGGGGAGACACACCTCCAACCCCCTCACCCTGAACACAGGATCCCCCCCCAGGGTTGCGCCCTCAGCCCCCTATTGTACTCCCTGTACACACATGACTGTGTGTACATGAGGTTCAGCTCCAACTCCATCATCAAGTTTGCTGATAACACTGTGGTGGTGGGCCTGATCTCCGATAAGGCCTACCTGGATGAGAAGGCCTACCTGGAGGAGGTGGCTGATCTGGTACTCTGGTGCAGGACAACAGCCTCCTCTTGAATGTCACAAAAACTAAGGAGCTGATTGTGGACTTTAGCAAGGCTCAACATCCGAGGACGTACATGCCACTGGGGATTAATGGGACTACTGTGGATAGGGTGAGCAGCTTTAAATACCTGGGAGTCCAAAAACACATACGCCAGAATCCTGTACATTGACTTCAGCTCAGCGTTTAACACCAT